>NC_084749.1:49485997-49608497 GCF_033978785.1 Entelurus aequoreus
TTGAAGACAAATGTGAGACCAATCTAGTACAGAAGCGTTCCCTCGCCCAGCCAAGATCGATCTCCCCCCAAAACCACGGAAGTGCTGTGTTCTTCCCTCTGTCCCTCGCTCCCACCCTCGTTGTTTTGGCTACTCCTTACTCCCTGCATTCCAATGCTAGAAGGCCGACACACATTACTTTGCAGACTAGAAAGAAGGAAGAATACTAGCTATTTTGTAATATGACTATGGAAGTAAAGAAGTAACACTTAAATATGGATATATGTAAAAAATCTCCTTCCGTCAGGAGCTTGGTCCCCACAACGACTGAAAACCATACACACTCATGTAGAACCACCTGATCAGCAATGAGCTGTTAAATGCATTTCTTCAGTAACAATAATAAAGCCACAAGTTAATGTAAAGCATGAATAAAATATATTATATTTTTAATACAGGCCCTGGCAAAAAAATAATGAATCAGCAGACTTGGAGGATGTTAATTCAATTGTTTCGTTCACAATAATATAATCATTTCAACGTTCTGGCTTCAAGAAACATTAAAAGAAATCCAAAATATAAATTGTGGTAGTAACAGTTTCATTTTTAGATCAAACATGGTGAAAAACTAATGGAGTCAGTCAATTCTGAGGAGAACATGATGTCGTCATTCCGGAAAGTACTGACCGTTAGACAATGGTGCACTGTTAACCATAATCGGGAAGTGACACTTCCGGAAGGAGTCAGCTACGACAAGGTAGCATTGGCCAGAATGTGCTTTCCACGCAGTAATATTGCAGTTCGTAGTGTCACGTACAAAAGTACACAAATGTTTCCCATCACATTGTGTTTTTGCTTCTTCCGTCACTTTGAGCGTGAGTGAAGAGTGCACCACCGACCTAATAAGACCTGGTAACCCCGAAAGAGAAAGTTACCTCCAGATTTTACCTGTTCTTTGTACGGTTGGCGTGACGACCAAAGAGTTAAACGCGCACAAAATAACATTTAATATAACAAAGTACGACAGTTAAGAAAAAGACAAATCTCACCTAAATATGCAAAATGAACGTGCAAAAAAACAAGGCTGGACCGAGGAGAGCAGAGACTGAGGTCCAGGGTCTCCCAGATGATATCCATTCTGCTGATTAGGCTTCACCAGCTGCAGGTGTGGAACCTGCAAACAAGCCAGGGAGAGAAGGAGAGCAGGAAACTGCAGCCACGCCCTGAACCCCCCGCACCAGGCTCCCACCAGGCTCCCACCAGGCTCCCACTAGACTCCCACCAGGCTCCCACCAGGCTCCCACCAGACTCCCACCAGGCTCCCACCAGACTCCTACCAGGGTCCTACCAGGGTCCCACCAAACCCCTACAAGGCTCCCACCAGGCTCCCACCAGACTCCTACCACACTCCCACAAGGCTCCCACCAGACTCCCACCAGACTCCCACCAGGCACCCACCAGGCCTAGGCCAAAACAAGATCTAGATTTACACAAGTGGGTGAGTTGGCACCAGGTCTGTGGATTGAAGTGGGTCAATGTGGATTAAACAACAAACGGGAAACTGCAACCACAACCTGAATCCCCGCACCAGGCTCCCACCAGGCTCCCACTAGACTCCCACCTGGCTCCCACCAGACTCCTTCCAGGCTCCCACCAGGCTCCCACAAGGCTCCCACCAGACTCTCACCAGACTCCCACCAGGCTCCCACCAGACTCCTACAAGGCTCCCACCAGGCTCCCACCGGGCTCCCACAAGACTCCCACTAGGCTCCCACCAGGCTCCCACCAGACTCTTACAAGTCTCCCACCAGGCTCCCACCAGACTCCCACCACACTCCCACAAGGCTCCCACCAGACTCCCACCAGGCACCCACCAGGGTCCCACCAGGGTCCCACCAGACTCTTACAAGGCTCCCACCAGGCTCCCACCAGGCTCCCACCAGACTCCTACCACACTCCCACAAGGCTCCCACCAGACTCCCACCAGGGTCCCCCAGACTCTTACAAGGCTCCCACCAGGCTCCCACCAGACTCCTACCACTCTCCCACAAGGCTCCCACCAGGCACCCACCAGGCCTAGCCCAAAACAAGATCTAGTTTTACATGAGTGGGTGAGTTGGCACCAGGTCTGTGGATTGTAGTGGGTCAATGTGGATTAAACAACAAACGGGAAACTGCAGCGACGCCCTGAATCCCCGCAAGAGGCTCCCACCAGGCTCCCACTAGACTCCCACCTGGCTCCCACCAGACTCCCACCAGGCTCCCACCAGACTCCCACCATGCTCCCACCAGGGTCCCACCAGGCTCCCACCAGCCTCCTACAAGGCTCCCACCAGGCTCCCACCAGGCTCCCACCAGACTCCCACCAGACTCCCACCAGACCCCCACCAGGCGCCCACCATACTCCCACCAGACTCCCACCAGGCTCCCACTAGACTCCTACCAGGCTCCCACCAGGCTCCCACCAGGCTCCTACCAGGCTCCCACCAGGCCTGGGCCAAAAATAGATCTAGTTTTACACGAGTGGGTGAGTTGGCACCAGGTCTGTGGAATGTAGTGGGTCAATGTGGATTAAACAAGTCCAGAACCACATTTGTGTCCCCACCCTGTTTGTGATACTGCGTGTTGACTATTTCACAATCACTCATGTTCGATTCCTCACTTCCTGTCTTTTCCACGAAGGACTTTCTTCAGGCTTCTAATTGTCTGAAAGGCGCCGACAGGCTTTGTGACGCATTCGCTCGTCCGTGAAGTTCAAAGTGCTTTGGAAGACGAAGAAGACGACACTAACGAAGAGAGCGAGACCCGAGCCAATTATTTATACTTCCTGCTGCTCACACTCACCTTGACGTGCTACTTAATTAGTACCCGACTGCTCCGTGCATTACCCCGCCTTCCGTCCGGATGCAGCTGAGATAGGCTCCAGCGCCCCCTGCAAACCCGAAGGGAATAAGCGGTAGAAAATGGATGGATGGATGGATGCTCCGTGCATTACTTTTTTTCCCACTTCGATCCTGTTTTTGAAGCCCTTAATTTGAACAAAAACTCATCTGTTTTTGCAAAATTGACTCTCTAGCGCCACCTTGAAAATGTAAAAAAATGAGCCCCTGCCACCAGATTCACGAATCGTCATGAAAATCCCTGGCGACGTCTCTCATGACAGGACTCACGCAAAAGTCTCAAGAACCCATAACTGAAAACAAACAGGAAGTCGGCCATCTTGGTTTCCTTCAGCTATTTTTAGACCAAAAACAAGGGTCATACTTTAACTAACTCCTCCTAGGGACTTTGATCGGATGAGCCGCGATCAAAATGGCAGCTACTCTACAGATGGGCGATGATAATTTGCTAAGGGTTTTTTCCTACGCTACCGGATGTGGGCGTGGCACGGCGCCAAACTTTGATCTGATGGCTCACCACAAAACGGGCAACATTTAAAACTCGGCTCCACAAATTCAGATCTTGATCAGCATTGGTAAATATGCAATACAAACCCAATGGGACTCGGTACTTATTGGGACCCATTGGTAGTGGGCGGAGCCTGGCGGCAAAAACTGCTCCTCGCCATCAAACTGTCCTTACTGCCCTTAAGATGATCAGATGTCCTTCCAAACTGATATCAATATTTTAGGTTGGTGTCTGATCACGACTATACGTTGATATCGACACCAATATCGCCCCCTTGTGGTGGAAAATTGTAACTGTCGTAACTTCTTTCCACATTTACCGATCTTCCTGAGACTTTTGATGGTGGGTGGGGGCATTGGGAAGGTCCTGACTTAGCCTGAAGGATGTTAGGTTGTGTTTAGAACCGATGACTCCCATCAGCCTCCGTCTGACTCCTTAGTTCTTGGCAGGACGATTTCCAGAGTTTTAGCGTCAACTCGAACGGCTAAATGTTGCAATAAAACAATTTTCTCCTCGAGCCCTCGACAAGTTTGAACGTTTGGTGTCATTGAGGAAAAGTTAGATTACGTGGGAGTATTAATATTTTAGTTATCTTTTGAATTGTATTCCAAAGTAGCAGTCTTCCTCTGATTGATGTTGCAATGCATCGTTAGTCGGAGATCAGCACTTTTATGGCCCTGCTAAACTCCTGAAGTCGGGCGGAGATGTCTCCAACTTCCCACCTTCTCAAGTTTGAACGTTTGGTTTCATTGAGGAAAAAGATGTCGTCAGAAAAGTTGGATCAAGTCGCAAAATTCTAATTTTAGTCATCTTTTGTCTAACAATTTCAGTCCAAGTAAGAAGTCTTCATCTGATTGATGTTGCAATGCAACGCTTGTAAATAAATGATAAATGGGTTATACTTGTATAGCGCTTTTCTACCTTCAAGGTACTCAAAGCGCTTTGACACTATTTCCACATTCACCCATTCACACACACATTCACACACTGATGGCGGGAGTTGCCATGCAAGGCGCTAACCAGCAGCCATCAGGAGCAAGGGTGAAGTGTCTTGCCCAAGGACACAACAGACGTGACTAGGATGGTAGTAGGTGGGGATTGAACCCCAGTAACCAGCAACCCTCCGATCGCTGGCACGGCCACTCTACCAACTTCGCCACACCGCCCCCCCGTCTAAGATCAGCACTTTTATGGCCCTGCTAAATTCCTGAAGTCCGGCGGAGATGTCTCCAACTTCCCACCTTAAGGACAGAGAGTGCCTTGATGTTGGAAGATCACTCATTTAAATATTATTTATTATATTCCAAATGTTTTTTACTTTTATGATTGATTCTGCCTGTTAAATGTTTCATCAAAGCATTCCTGTTTTTGCTAATATCACGATCAGATTGTGATTTGCTCATCTTCCTCCCCAGGCCACAGAACATTTTGCCCCCATCCTCCTTCTTCTCTCACTCCCCAAATGCATGAAGATCTGTGTCTGTATTCCTGAAGATTGTGAGAATCCTCCTAACTTCAGGAGTTTTGGCTTAAGAGTGATTCCAGAATATTCTCAGAGAAGTCTGAGCAAGGAATGGAGAGAAAGTCCTATCTTAGTGAGGAGGTGTAGGTCGACCCCGTCGCCAGGTATGAGTCATCACTTCAGAAGCTGTGACTGGTTGGTCCTTAAAGCTAGAGAAAAAATATTATTTGGAGACAATGGGCGAAGGACGGACCCTCAAATCCATAAACTTAGTCATAGACTCTAATCTTATGAAGACTCTAATTGTAGATAATATTTCACATAAAACTCAATGTCTGTTAAATATTTTTAAAATGATCCTAGAAAATGTACAGTAGTCACATATAGGGATAATGCTCGAAACCGGTTTTCCCGGTTGTTCGATAAGAAAAGAACCGAGTCCTCGGACCCGAATCCCTTTTTGAGAACCGGTACCCGTTATCGAGACCCCTATAGTAAAGAAAAAGAGTTGGTTCTTTATTCAAATAGCATCATAACAAACAGTTATGTCAAAACTTTTTTAAACAACTCGAAAAAACCAAGATTTCTTAACAACTCTCAATCAGCCTCTTAGGTGGATGAACATGTCTTTTAGGTCTAGACCGTCTCTCAACAGCAGGTGACGCGGACACTGCTGTCAGTCCTTGGTCAGCAAGGTCAGGCTCATTGTCAGCAAGTTTTGCAGGTCCAGCTGAGTCCTGTTGAGCCTTTTCCTGAGTAATAGCTGTAGCTAGTATGTTCCAATAGCAGCAGAAGTGCATTTTTTGGAGAGCTGTATTATTTTCAGTTTTGTGCCCAAGGGACTGATTTTATTTAACACTATATTATTATTTATACACCTATAGTGATCACAGAGACAGGTTGTTTTTGTGTTACTGTATATATTTGTTTTTCTGAAAAATCCCACTTAACATACTTTGGGTAACAACAGTCCATATTTATTTTATATATATATATATTTTTTTAGGGGGGTAACAGTCAATATTTATTAGATTTACATTTTTTTCTTATATAATAAAAGTGAGCTTTTGTTACACCAAATATTGTGTGCCAATAATGTAAATGTAAAAATATAAACGTAAAACATGTAAATGTAAACACAATATGTAAAAATTACAATTGTAAACACAGTAAATGTAAACATTAAACATGTAAACAAGGTAAATGTAAACATTGCATTTAAATTAGTAATTATAATTAAAACATATGTTCTTTATTTAGCGTGTAAATATCAACAATGTAAACATCAACACTGTAAATGTCAAAAATATAAATGTCAAAAATGTAAATGTAAACATTGTCAATATAAACATTTTAATTGCAAACAATTTAATTGTTAACAATGTAAATGTAAACACTGTCAATATAAACATTGTAATTGTAAACAATGTAAACACTGTAAATGTAGAAACTGTAAATGCCAACAATGTAGATGTAAAAATACAAATGTAAAACATGTAAATGTAAACACAGTATATGTAAACATTACAAATGTAAACACAGTATATGTAAACATTACACATGTAAACTAGGTAAATGTAAACATTGCATTTAAATTAGTAATGATAATACAAACATATGTTCTTTATTTACCATGTAAATATCAACTATGTAAACATCAACACTGTAAAAGTCAAAAATATAAATGTCAAAAATGAAGATGTAAACACCATCAATATAAACATTTTAATTGCAAGCAATTTAATTGTAAACAATGTAAATGTAAACACTGCAAACGTCAACAATGTAAATGTAAACACTGTCAATATAAACATTGTAATCATAAACAATGTATATGTAAACACTGTAAATGTAAAAACTGTAAATGCCAACAATGTAAATGTAAAAATAAGAACGTAAAACATGTAAATGTAAACACAGTATATGTAAACATTACACATGTAACACAGTAAATGTAAACATTACACATGTAAACAAGGTTAATGTAAACCTTGCATTTAAATTAGTAATGCTAATACAAACATATTTTCTTTATTTACCATGTAAATATCAACAATGTAAATATCAACACTGTAAATGTCAAAAATGTGAATGTAAACAATGTAAATGTAAACATTGTAAATGAAAAAATGTAAATGTAAACCATGCATTTAAATTAATGATGATAATAAAAAAATAACTGTGTTTATTTACCATGCAACTGTCAACAATCTAAACATCAATGATGTAAATGTGACTTATATAAAATAAAACAATTCATGTAAAACATGCAAATGTAAACACTGTAAATGTAAACAATGTGAATGTCAACAATATAAATGTAAACAATGTACATGTAAACAATGTAAATCTAAACACTTCAAAAGTAAACACTGATACCTTAACATTGTAAATGCAAACAATGTAAATGTAAACAATGTAAATGTAAACTATGTAAATGTAAACTATGTAAATGTCAGCGATGTAAATTAAAAAAAAACATTTAAACTTGGAAAATGTCAATAAAGTAAATGTAAACAAAAAGGAACTTAAGGAACTTGTAAGCCGCTTAAAAGTCCTCTTAGCAGCGAGCATTCTTCAGGAAGAGTTTTTATCTTTACTAAGATCTACTTTTCACTTTTAGGGGAAATTCCAAGAATTTACAATTACGATTGTAAGCAACTCTCTGCACTGTAAATCTAAATTGGGATCTCAAATAAATACCTAAATTACCTTTTCTTTCTCCGGTAATGTCTTTGTTGAATAGGAGGATTCCCAAACATGTTGCATGATGTTCTCCCGGGCAGACGCTGCGAATACGAGGACGTGGACTTTGTGATCCAGAAGCACTCGGAGTTAGTCCAGAAAGTGACAGAAGTGTTGGAGACTTTCACTAATGAGACGCTTGTGTGATCTCTGCTCTCACGCTGCAATTAAACTCAAGAAGAACATTTACTGCCTTTGACTTTGCTCTTTTAGGCAAACTAATGGCTACAAAATCACACATGCGTGTCATGATAGCTGCCATTAATCTTCACCTAAGTACAGCAGAATCTCACTTTTTCTTACGCGCATCATCCAAAAGACCAAATTATATGAAAACTGAAGCAGTTTTTCCAACAAAACATGATTCATTTATTCCAGATACCTAAAAATATGAACAAAAACTGATTTTTTAGGGAATACGGTATTTTACGGACTATAGAAAGCCGGTGCTTTCTATAGTATATAAGCCGCACCCACTACATTTTAAAATACATTTTGTTTTCCATATACTAGCCGCACCGGACTATAAGTTACAGATATATGCGTTGTGAAATGAGTTATTTACACACAAATATTCTGTAAATGTTTATTTACATACCTTCATTGTTTCCAAGTTAAACAATGTAGTATCTGTTAGTCTACAAAATAACATGTTTTTCCATTTGGTGGAAGATTACCGTATTTTCCAGTCTACAAAGTGCACCGGTACACAAGCTGCACCCACAAAATTTGACAGGAAACATTTGTTTCCATATATTAGCCACATCTGACTATAAGTCACAGATATATACGTTGTGAAATTTGTTATTTACACATAAATATTTTGTAAATGTTTATCTACATACCTTAATTGTCTCCAAATGAAACAATGTAGTATCTGTTAGTCTACAAAATAACATGCCCCCCCCCCCCCCCCCCCCCCATTTGGTGGAAGATTGCCGTATTTTCCAGACTACAAAGTGCACCGGTATACAAGCCGCACTCACAAAATTTGACAAAAAAATTGTTTTCTATATATTAGCCACGTCGGACTATAAGTGGCAGATATATACGTTGTGAAATGAGTTATTTACACAGAAACATTCTATAAATGTTTATTTACATACCTTCATTGTTACCAAATGAAACAATGCAGTATCTGTTAGTCTACAAAATAACATGTTTTCCCATTTAGTGGAAGATTACCGTATTTTCCAGACTACAAAGTGCACCGGTACATAAGCCGCACCAAGTAAATTTGACCTTTTTTTTTTTTTCCATATATATTAGCCACGTCGGACTGTAAGTGGCAGATATATACGTTGTGAAATGAGTTATTTACACAGAAATATTCTGTAAATGTTTATTTACATACCTTCATTGTTTCCAAATGAAACAATGTAGTATCTGTTAGTCTACAAAATGACATGTTTTCCCATTTGGTGGAAGATTGCTGTATTTTCCAGACTACAAAGTGCACCGGTACATAAGCCGCACCCACTAAATTTGACGATAATTCCCCCCCCCCCCCCATATATTAGCCTCATCGGACTATAAATCGCAGATATATACATTGTGAAATGAGTTATTTACACATAAATATTCTGTAAATGTTTATTTACATACCTTAATTGTTTCCAAATGAAACAATGTAGTATCTGTTAGTCTACAAAATGACATGTTTTCCCATTTGGTGGAAGATTACCGTAATTTCCAGATGACAAAGCGCACCGGTGTACTGTATACAAGCCACACTCACAATGCTGCTCTTTTCATGCTCTGCTCATGCCATAGTTCATGCTGCTCTTTTCATGCTCTGCTCATGCCATAGTTCATGCTGTTCTTTTCATGCTCTGCTCGTGCCATAGTTCATGCTGTTCTTTTCATGCCACAGTAAGTGTTGTTTGTTTTATGTTCATAGTTTACGTTAAAATGTTAGTTTTGTTCCCTGCGCCAAGTTTGTGCTTTCGCCTTGTGAGCGCTTTTTGTTTGTACCCCTTGAGAGTCATAATTACAAATGTTCCTACCTTCTACCGCTGTCCGGAAAAGTCAGTTTGCTTCCGTGGAAAACAATCCTTGCAGTAAGCTGCGAAAACCTCGTCATGACGAGGTTTTCGCAGCTTACTGTGGCATGAAAAGAGCAGCATGAACTATGGCATGAGCAGAGCATGAAAAGAGCAGCATGAACTATGGCATGAGCAGAGCATGAAAAGAACAGCATGAACTATGGCATGAGCAGAGCATGAAAAGAGCAGCATGAACTATGGCATGAGCAGAGCATGAAAAGAGCAGCATGAACTATGGCATGAGCAGAGCATGAAAAGAGCAGCATGAACTATGGCATGAGCAGAGCATGAAAAGAACATGTACAGAGCAATGTCGCCAGGACGACTAACTGGCAAAACAGGCTTAAATAATAGTCTCTGATTAGAGCAGGTGCGTGATCAGAACACATGAGACAGGTGAAACTAATGAGTCGTCATGGAAACTAAAACAAACAAGGAAGCGCAAACAGGAACCAAGGAGTCTTAAACAGAAAATAACAAAAAACATGATCCAGACCACAGATCATGACAATTTCAAGAAACGGACTGCCCGTCTTGAACAAGTGAAAATGACTTTATACATTTCCAGTGATCGTCACATAACAAATACGACCTTTATGGTTAAAGGTAATCATGTAAGTATTGATTATGTAAGACGATAATGGAGTTCCAAAGGTCAACTGATCACTTGGATCTCCTGTGGATGATTTTGCCAAGAGGGTCTATATTCTATTTCTAACGTATTGTAATCAAACATCGGACGTAATGAAGTGGATCATTTCCAGTTCACTCGACTCATCATCTTTTTTCAAAGTCTCCAATCTTCAGGTGGACTTTTGGGTCAAGTCCATTATGTTGCCTCCATTTCAAAAGGAATTAGAAAACCTTAATGCCTTTTAGATTCTAAATGAAATGATCCCGATAAAGGAATCATTTCTTTAAGCTCTTTTTTTTTTCCTTTTGTGACCAAGTTTGACTTCTTTCACTCCTGCTGGTCTTAGGATCTCCAACTTCACGTTTGCATTTCCACTGCTCTTTTCTTCACTGCTTTTTAGTCCTCCAAAGTCCTGGGGCCGTACTTATCAAGCTTCTTAGAATGACTCCTAAGAAGTCTGCTAAGAGTTGACTTAAGAGTAAATAAATTCTTGGCTGAAAGCTGCACTTAAAAGTTAGTTATCAAGCGTCTTACTCACACTTTCAGCGAAGTGTAGGACTGAATCTTAAGTGTCACACTCAGAGCTGAATTACGACATTACTATGTGCCGTAAACGCAATTTTAGGTGACATCATTTCTGTGTCCATAGAAATGACCAATCACGGAAGGGAATCCGTTGTCTAAGAATAAAGAAATATCTTGGAAATATTGAAGTGGACAATGGGAGTGTATATTTTGATATAAACTGCAAAATAATACAAAACAAACTAGTCCCCGCCGGCACTCACGCTACCGCTCCCTCTCTTCTCTCGCCCACACACTCACTGACGTCACTCACCTCACGGCCACACACATACGCTACTGTCATAACATTTTCTTTCCAATTCATTAATTAGGCAACTAATTTGAAACTGGTGTGGGTGGCTCTATATATACTAGCCCACTGCAGACACATGCAGAAATCAACAAGGAATCGAAAAGTATTAAATCTGTGACAAAAATAATATCCGCTCTGTCTAAACGATACCGTTTGATCAGCTGCTCGTCATCAAAAAAAAACAAAAACATTGTTCCGTTCCCTGAACGTTGGCGCACGTCTCTCTCGCCTCAGTGCCATCCCCTGCTGGCAACTCCTAACCACTTAAGACACCTCTGAAGGTCTCTTAAATATCGTGGAGAGTAGGAGTGATTCTTAGACTTAAGAACGTTGATAAAAAGCTTTTATTCTTAAGTTTGAGAGTAGGACTAAATTTCGCAAATTCTCAGGACTTAAGTGTAAAATGGCACTCTAAGAAGCTTGATAAGTACGGCCCCTGACCTTTTTTTCCTAATCCTAATGCGGTCTCCAAATCACCCCCACCCAAAAAAAAGTCCAAATTGCACCTTTTGAAAGCCTGGATGTTATGATCCGCTGCCCGGATCATATTTCGGTTTACGTTTTCTAGTCATTTGTGTTTTTCTGCTAGTCTTTTTAGTATCTGTTTATGCACCTGAGTTTGTTACCATAGCAACTGATTACTTTCACCTGCCGCGGGTGTTCCCTGTTTTTCATTATTGTCTTCATTGTATAAGCCTGCCTTTTCATTCAGTCTGTGTTGCATCGTAGTTTGTTTTCTCACAACAGTTGACGACTTTTGTTTCCTGCTAGTTTCCACACTAGGCTATTTTGGCTTGCTAGCTCCCACGCTAGTCCATTAGTTTTGTACCTTAAGTGCTATGAGCACGTTTTTCTTTGTTCCCGTCTGATTTATGTTTAAATAAATCATTCTTTACCTGCAAGCTGTGCCCGAAGCCCGATCCGCATCCCTGAGAGAACCACTTCGCATTCTCTACTAGATGCAATCTTATTGGGACCATGATTTATGTCATCATTTGTTCACACCTCCTCATATGGAAGCTACTTTTGTACGCACATTAAATCAACAAAAACATCCTGACTTTGGAGCAATGTTCACGGACTCTAGTATTTGGCTCTCTATTAAATGCAATGGTTTTCCGTATTGGGACCATGATTTATGTCCTAACTTGTTCACACCTCCTCATATGGAAGATACTTTTGTGTGCACATTAAATCAACAAAAAAATCCTGACTTTGGAGCAATGTTCACGGACTCTAGCATTTGTCTCTCTACTAGATGCAATGTTATTGGGACCATGATTTATGTCATCACTTGTTCACACCTCCTCATTAGGAAGCTAATTTTGTACTTTTTTTTACTTTTGTATGCAAATTAAATCAACAAAAACATCCTGACTTTGGAGCAATGTTCACGGACTCTAGTATTTGGCTCTCTATTAAATGCAATGGTTTTCCGTATTGGGACCATGATTTATGTCCTAACTTGTTCACACCTCCTCATATGGAAGATACTTTTGTGTACACATTAAATCAACAAAAAATTCCTGACTTTGGAGCAATGTTCACGGACTCTAGTATTTGTCTCTCTATTAGATGCAATGTTATTGGGACCATGATTTATGTCATCACTTGTTCACACCTCCTCATATGGAAGATACTTTTCCTTCTTCATGTCTCAAGAAGGGTAGAAATACAAGAACACACACACACACACACACACACACACACACACACACACACACACACACACACACACACACACACACACACACACACACACACACACACACACACCTCCATCCTTCATCTGCAAGTGTGTTATTATGGGCTGCTGACTTAATGATGTGTAACTAGCTACTTTTACAACGTGGCCACCGCGTGTGAATGACTTTGACTGACAAGTCGTTTTCATTTGCAGAACAGTTTGACTCACATTTGGATGTTTTCCACTTTGCTATTTCTAACGGGGACAACCCCGGGGAGCTTTTTGGCACGGCGGCCAATTTATCAGATGATGAAATAATGATCTTTGTAATGAGATGAGTTCTCCTGATCATGACCCGTGCACTTCCAGCGCCGATTAGCATGTAAACACACATCTCGGCGACACTCGCCAGGCTGGCGGCGGCGCGCTTAAATCACGGCGCCACACGTGCGTCCCCAAGCCTAATGAAATAATAACCCCGGCTGCTCAGGCGTAGTCAACTTTTACATCCGCTCCTTCGACACCAGCCATCAATTATGCTGCAATTAAGAGACGTCTAAGTATGTGACAACGATGATTAAGCGAGGATGTCAGTGTGCTGACCAGACAATAACAACATTTCTACATGCTAATTAACAACCATTTGGCTTCAAAATATTTGGGACCAGCCAGGACACCTCAGTGCAAGGGTGTCCAAAGTGCGGCCCAGGGGGCACTTGCTCATTTTTTAAAGTTAAAGTACCAATAATAGTCACACACACACTAGATGTGGCGAAGTTATTTACAAACCCCGTTTCCATATGAGTTGGGAAATGGTGTTAGATGTAAATATAAACGGAATACAATGATTTGCAAATCCTTTTCAAGCCATATTCAGTTGAATATGCTACAAAGACAACATATTTCATGTTCAAACTCATAAACTTTATTTTTTTTTTGCAAATAATAATTAACTTAGAATTTCATGGCTGCAACACGTGACAAAGTAGTTGTGAAAGGGCATGTTCACCACTGTGTTACATGGCCTTTCCTTTGAACAACACTCAGTTTTGGTTTGGGAAGTGAGGAGACACATTTTTGAAGTGGAATTCTTTCCCATTCTTGCTTGATGTACAGCTTAAGTTGTTCAACAGTCCGGGGGTCTCCCTTCTCACATTGCAGGTGCCACACATTTTCAATGTCTGGACTACAGGCAGGCCAGTCTAGTACCCGCACTCTTTTACTATGAAGCCACGTTGATGTAACACCTGGCTTGGCATTGTCTTGCTGAAATAAGCAGGGGCGTCCATGGTAACGTTGCTTGGATGGCAACATATGTTGCTCCAAAAGCTGTATACCTTTCAGCATTAATGGCGCCTTCACAGATGTGTAAGTTACCCATGTCTTGGCCACTAATACACCCCCATACCATCACACATGCTGCCTTTTACACTTTCACCCTAGAACATGTCTTGACCACTAATACACCCCCATACCATCACACATGCTGCCTTTTACACTTTCACCCTAGAACATGTCTTGACCACTAATACACCCCCATACCATCACACATGCTGCCTTTTACACTTTGCGCCTAGAACAATCCGGATGGTTCTTTTCCTCTTTGGACCGGAGGACACGACGTCCACAGTTTCCAAAAACAATTTGAAATGTGGACTCGTCAGACCACAGAACACTTTTCCACTTTGTATCAGTCCATCTTAGATGAGCTCGGGCCCAGCGAAGCCGACGGCGTTTCTGGGTGTTGTTGATAAACGGTTTTTGCCTTGCATAGGAGAGTTTTAACTTGCACTTACAGATGTAGCGACCAACTGTAGTTACTGACAGTGGGTTTCTGAAGTGTTCCTGAGCCCATGTGGTGATATCCTTTACACACACTTGTTGATGCAGTACAGCCTGAGGGATGGAAGGTCACGGGCTTAGCTGCTTACCTGCAGTGATTTCTCCACATTCTCTGAACCCTTTGATGATATTACGGAGCGTAGATGGTGAAATCCCTCAATTCCTTGCAATAGCTGCTTGAGAAAGGTTGTTCTTAAACTGTTCAACAATTTGCTCAGGCATTTGTTGACAAAGTGGTGACCCTCGCCCCATCCTTGTTTGTGAATGACTGAGCATTTCATGGAATCTACTTTTATAGCCAATCATGGCACCCACCTGTTCCCAATTAGCCTGTTCACCTGTGGGATGTTCCAAATAAGTGTTTGATGAGCATTCCTCAACTTTATCACTATTTATTGCCACCTTTCCCAACTTCTTTGTCACGTGTTGCTGCCATCAGTTTATAAAGTTAATGATTATTTGCAAAAAAAAATAAAGTTTATGAGTTTGAACATGAAATATGTTGTCTTTGTAGCATATTCAACTGAATATGGCTTGAAAAGGATTTGCAAATCATTGTATTCCATTTATATTTACATCTAACACCATTTCCAACTCATATGGGAACGGGGTTTGTATCTGCATTTGACCCATCACCCTTGTTCACCCCCTGGGAGGTGAGGGGAGCAGAGGGCAACAGCGGTGGCCACGCCCAGGAATAATTGTTGGTGATTTAACCCCCAATTTCAACCTTTGATGCCGAGTGCCAAGCAGGGAGGTAATGGCTCCCATTTTTATAGTCTTTGGTATGACTCGGCCGGGGTTTGAACTCACAACCTACCCATCTTAGGGCGGACTGAGTAGGTGACGACCCGTTAGCATTCTAATAATAGCATGCAACTATGTGGGTATATGCCTCGACTTTGTAGTAAACGAGTGCGGGTACTAGACTGGCCTGCCTGTAGTCCAGACATTGAAAATGTGTGGCGTCTAAAATATGAGAAGGGAGACTGTTGAACAACTTAAGCTGTACATCAAGCAAGAATGGGAAAGAATTCCACTTCAAAAATGTGTCTCCTCACTTCCCAAACCAAAACTGAGTGTTGTTAAAAGGAAAGGCCATGTAACACAGTGGTAAAAATTCCTTTTTTGCAATGTGTTGCTGCCATTAAATTCCAAGTTCATGATTATTTGCAAAAAAGAACAAAGTTTCTCAGTGTGAACATGAAATATCTTGTCTTTGCAGTCTATTCAATTGAATATAAGTTGAAAAGGATTTGTTGTATTCTCTTTTTATTTAGCATTTAAACAACGTGACAACTTCACTGCTTGTGGCTTTTGTACATTGAGCAAGGTTATTTCTGTCTTTGAGGTGTTTAGTTTGTACTAGCAGTGTTGTAAAAGTAGCCCAACATAGTACATGATAGTTGAATGTATTCCAATCTTGAATTTTCTGCTATAGATCGTAACAACAGTGCAAACTACGTCAACATTTTTCAAACAATTTTTAAAAATTCCAAAACCAACCCATTCATATCATTTTTTTTAAATTCCCAGTTTTCCCAAAATTTCCAAATTTCCAGGAAATTCCCATTCAAATGAATGGACATATTTATAGTTATACCCTAAATTCTCAAAATGTTGTGCCATTTTTAAACCTGATTCCGACCTTTCAACCATCCACACACTCTACTCTTCCAATATATTGAACATGTTTTCCCTCTCCCAAAATTCCCGTTTTTCCCAAAATTTCCGAGAATTTTCTCTCCATTGACATTGAATAGGAAATATCCAATCTACTGTATATCCCACATTTCTCACCCAATTAGAACCGTTCCAACATCCACACACTCCACCCACCTTGGACATTCAATCCAGCTTGTCTCCCAGTTTGGAAAATTCCCTGATTACCCGGAAATACCAGGACTTCACTTGGAACCCATGTACCCTAACATGGCAGCGTTGGATATTGCGTGAATCAGACCGGCGGGATTTCGTCAGTGCCAAAAAAGTGCTGGATTCTGTACCATCCGTATGTGCAACGTTTAGCTCTATGAAAACCAAGACTGTATTGAAAAATATTTTTACTAAAAACCAAATCATGTGAACAGTACAAACACTGGACATCAGGTTATTCAACTCAATTAGAGTTAAGGACCAGGAATTCATCAAATTCCCGGTTTACCGAAGCCCTATTCCACCTCTTCCTGGAAAGTTTTCACAGTCCACATTTTTCAACCGTTTTTGACAATTCCACCTTCAAAACATTCCTCAATGTTTAGCTCTATGAAAACCAAGACTGTATTGAAAAATAGTTGCTCAAAACCAAGCAACTATTTACATCAGGTTATTTAACTAAATGAGTCCAGATCTCTCTATTCACTCTTATTCCTATTTGGTAAACTCATGAGAATCTGATGTTTCTAGGACCTAGTCAAAGTTCATCTATAGGACAACTCTATTATTTGTAGGGATATACTTCAAAAAATCTTAGTCCATCCCATCCATCCATCCATTTTCTACCGATTGTCCCTTTCGGGGTTGTGGGGGGTGCTGGATCCTATCTCAGCTACAATCGGACGGAAGGCGGGTTACACCCTGGACAAGTCGCCGCCTCATCGCAGGGCCAACACAGATAGACAGACAACATTCACAGTCCTATCCAAGTTTTTCGAACTGAATTTTAGGGCCGGTCTGGTGTCATTCCCGGGCCGGATTTGGCCCCCGGCCTGCCAGTTGCAAAGCATCAGCTTGTCAACACTTTTGTTATTGGCTACAGAAAACCTCCAGCTTCAACCCTCCAGGCCATATTTCATTTCGGGAGACGGCACAAACATTTTTACTCTCTGAATGACACGATCGTATCTGCTCCGGAGTTTATTTCCAGCTTTATGTTCAACATGGCAGGAATTCCTGTGAGGACGTTTGGCTGCTGTAAATCTTTTATATTCTCTTTTAAGAGGACGCTCACTCATGCTCAGTTGAAGGAACAAGCTGGCCCGCGACACTAACCAGTCTTGCGTTTGCTGCGAGCTCGTAATACTCTACATATATTTGTTGTGTCACATGGTCTTGCTTGTCTGCGCCATGAAGACGTGCATGCTGGGAAATGGAACAGATGGAGATTGTCCCCCACCCTGCGGCTCCCCTTCTAAATGATCACACTTTATATCTCAATTGGCATTTCTGCAAAGACACTTGATGTGTTGATGTCGGAGATAAGAACTTTGGCACTGGAGGGAGACCGTTAACGGCGAAAGAACCAACAGCAGCGTCTGAGTTATCACGCAGGATTATCCATCTATCATAAGACCATACATCAACGCAGGGAAGCAGCTGCTGTGCGTCGCCTGAACCCAGATGAGGCTCATCTCAAACGCATCACGTCTAATGTGCACTAGGAACACTTTGCCGTTTTAGTTCATCTGAAAAATCAGAAATCGACTGAGGGAACATTTAGGTTTGTGCCTTCCGCCCGCAGGTTTGGCATTCAATTATTTTATGAAAAACTTTACATTAGGCTAACTTCTGAGTGGGGCAATGTTTCAGAAAAAGAATTATTTGTTACGGTACAACGGGGGAACGGAAAAACAAAAATCCTAATCTACAATTTGACTCCCTCGAATGGCCTTGACGCTGCAACAACAGGAGCAGGCTGTTCTGAAAACATCCCAGAGGACACCTCAATGATGGACGCTTTTGACCTCCCTCCCTCCTCAACGACACCTGGAGTCGAACTTTTGCTTGCATGCAGAACGGCCCCAGGCCTATGGACACACCCAAGACAATGGTCATATAACCCCCCACCCCCACCCCACACATTCACCACCGCTTGATTCCCCTTCGGGGTGATGGACGGCTGGCAGCGCTTCATAGCAGCAGTCGACCTCCAGGAATCCCAAACCCCCCCCCCCTGTTGCGAGTTGTCGTGATTATATGTAACATGTTTATGTGTGCATGGCATGGAGGTTTTTTCCCACTCCAGACTAGGCCCCCTTACGAGCCCAGTCTAGATTCAATTTTTATACTCATCTTCTTCCCCAGCGTTTTACCTTTTTCCCATCTTTTACGGGGCGCCTTTGACAACACATCAGCGTTCCTGTTCTGTAAGCCTGTACACTGTTTGTCTAATCTTTAACGGGTTTGTGCTGAAAACATAGTTTTGTTGTACTTGTGCAATGACAATAAAGTCCTATCCTATCCTATCCTATCCTACCCTATCCTATCCTACCCTATCCTATCCTATCCTGGGAAGAAGACGGCACAGAATGCAGGACGTAGCTTAGTTCTATTTATTATAATAAACAATATGCCATGAGGTGTGTAACTAAACCAACATGTGTATGTGTAGTGATTATATGTTGAGTGTTACCGGGAGTTGTTGAAGGTGCGTGTTGAGTGAGGGGCGGAAGTCCACATAGGGCAAGGCAGGCTCGGAAGGTCAAGGGCTGGAGCAAGGCGTCGTGGTCAGAGGGCAGGAGTGAGGTCGAGATCCAGAGAGGCAGCAGAGAGTCCAGAGGGGATCCGGGAAGACGAGACACACAGCTCGACAACGGGGAAGGAAGACGGCACAACACAGGACACATTGAGCACGACGGGAAGAACACAAAGAGCGAGAGAGTGAGTATAGAGCTAGACACGAGTTGGCTTACCTGTACAGAACAGGTAACTGCGTTCTGGCCCGGAACGCTGGTTTGCTCTGGCTTAAGAAGCCCGGCGTCTCATCAGCTACGGGTGTGCAGATTGCGGATTGATTGCACCGATGCAGCTGCTGCTGGAGTGCCGCGCGCTTGGAAGTGCGCGCTTGGAGGTGCGCTCAGCGCACAGATGAATGCGCACTGGAGTGCGTCCGGGCCGTGACAAATTTATTAATTTTCAGCACAAACCCGTTCAAAAGCAGGCGCACATTGTACAGGGTAACAGAACAGGCACGCTGATGGGTCACTGCTTACGGCGGCCCGTAAAAAGGTGGAGGGGGGAGTATGAGTAAAAAAAAAAAAGTCAATCTCAGACTGGGCTCCAATGCAGAGGGAGGGGCAGACTGAGGCCAAGCAAAAAGAACGACAGCCGATAAGGAGGTGGGGCCTCCAGTGCCAAAGCTGCAGCTCTTCTAGCGCTGCCGTCCATCGCCACTAAGGGGTTAGCGTGGCAGAGACGTAGGGTGCGGGTTGGTACATGTATGCATATGGTCCATGGTCCATGGTGGGTGTGTATTATGTCCATAGGCCGGGAGTCGCTCTGCAGGCACGGTGAACAGAGTTCATCTCCCCTTACAAGTTGGATACAAGTAGGGCTACAGCTATTTGATTATGATAGTCATCGAGTAATCTATTGATTAGTTTGCTCGATGAATCGAGTTATCGGAGACTACACCTTTGGTGGTATCTGCCATCTTAAATTTGAAACCTCCTCTCCATATTTGGTACAGATGTTTCGCTACACGATGCCTGCTACCTGGTTACGACGCTGCATCTTACCCCACTGTGATGTGCTGCACCTGGGGTCCTACCTGATGTGGTAGACTCCGCCTCTATTGATCTTGTGCTGCCAAGATTAATGCTTCTGTGCTGTCTTTTAGTCCAGCCTTTTATAGCCTCTGCTATGTTTTCTCCATGTCAGTCACTTCTTGAATTTGTCGGTGGTGCATGCCATGCAGGGACAGCTTGTCTGGCTCCTGCTCCTTACTGGGATTCTGATGCCTGAGGTATTCACTTATCAGGTCATCCCTGGGTGCCATCTTCTCGATGTATCCCTGTTGTTTCCTCCTGTACTGTGCCTGTGACACTCACTAGTCCTCTGCACTCCTCTCTTGGCGTTGTGTATAGGCCCAGGATGCTGGACTTTTAGGGAATTTTTAGGAGACTTATTTTCTTGGTATGAGTGACTTGCATCTGTTCCAGTGTCCATGTTATTAAACCAGCTGGGTATCTGATTACCGTCAGGTCATTGGTGTTAATTGCCTAGATCGTATTCTTGCCATTCAGATGGTTCTTCCGGATCTTCCCCACTCTCTGTAGTTTTGGGTAGTGACTGACCTCCGAACTGCCTCCGCATGGTTACCATTGGCCTGTGGGATCCTCGGATATTTGGAGCTGTCCTGTACTGTGTCTGTTATGTTGCCTGAGGTAGTAACCAAAGAGACATGACAGGACTTTGGTCCATACATGAGCTCGTATATCTGCTCCTTCCCTTCCCAGTCGCATGTTTACATTTTTACAAACTGACATTTCAAAGTGTTCATCGTTAGCGCAGCCACAAGCTTACACTATGATGATAGAGTATTAACACTCGTACCACGTACCCGTACGCACGATAAACACCTTTAAATGTCAGGTTGTAAAACTGTGTAGCGACTGAGGAGAGAAGTAGCAGATATACGAGCTCATCTATGGACCAAGAAGACATTTTGGATTCCACTCTTCTTCTTGAATTTTCCTTCTTCAAGTCCGGAGAGCTGCCAAATTTGAAGGAGCTGACAGATCGGTAGGACATGTTATTCCACACAATCAAACACTGGCAAGCAAATACTTCATAGCTAAAACATTTTGTCCCTAAATAAAGAAACACAGTTTTGGACTTCAATGAAAAAGCAAGAGTTGTCACATCGTGGTGATGTGACAGTCAACGTGTTTAGACCCACACTGACAACATCGTACATGAAGCCATGACAAGACAGTAAGTAACACAACACAAAAGTGGTTTAAAAATAAGGTAGTAGTAATGCAGTAGTACCTCAACTTTGGAGTATTTTGAAATAAAAGCTGTCTTTTTACTACCTCTCCTAATACTATTTCTACTAAAGAGTTTCCAAGTCCTGCGTGATGACCGTACTCGTCCTTCTCAGGGTGGCTTTCGTCCGGTTAGACCAGGGGTTGGCAACCTTTACCACTCAAAGAACCATTTTGGCAAGTTTCACAAATTAAAGAAAATAATGGGAGCCACAAAAAAAATTAAAATGAAAAACACCGCATACAAAGCTTAAACGCTTTGTGCTATGTTAACCAGGGGTCTCCGACACACGCACCGGCACGCACTTTAATGTGGAAATTTGATGTTAGTGCGGCCCGCGAGTTGTGAATAAATGGCACTTGATAGCGTCATACTTACCAACCCTCTCATTTTTCCCGGGAGACTCCCGAATATCAGGGTGTGATGACACTGCTTTTGGCGCCCTCTACAGCCTGCCCAAACAGCGTACCTGCTCGACCACATGCAGAATGCAGTTTCAGCTTACTCATGTAAGTGACAGCAAGGCGTACTACCTCAGCAGCCACACATCTTACACTGACGGTACCAATACCCAGAATCTCATGCAGCCCTAACTCTTCCGCTCAACCAACGCACGGAGAGGGTGGGGGGGTTGATGTGTGGGGGGATTTGGTGGTAGCGGGGGTGTATAATCTAGACCGGAAGAGTTAGGGCTGCATGGGATTCTGGGTATTGGTTGTGTTGTGTTTATGTTGTGTTACGGTGGGATGTTCTCCAGAAATGTGTTTTTCATTCTTTTTTGGTGTGGGTTCACAGTGTGGCGCATATTTGTAACGTAACAATGTTAAAGTTGTTTGATACGGCTACCGTCAGTGTAAGCTGTGTGGCTGATGACTAAGTATGCTTTGCTGTCTCCTATGTGTGCAAGAAAAAACAAAACATACAACATGTGGCCGGGATGGCACGCTGTTTGTAAACGCTATAGAGGACAATTACTGCAGTGCAATTAGGGCACTCCCTTTATTTAGTAATTAGAGTGTAAATAGGATTATATTTTCCCTGGGAGTAATCTATGAGAGACACTGAGATCCATAAATCTCCTGGGAAAATCGGGGGGGTCGGCAAGTATGTAGCTGAGCCGCATCAGAGTGGTCAAAGAGCCGCATGCGGCTCCGGAGCCGCGGGTTGCCGACCCCTGGGTTAGACTGTGCGTTGATCAAATATTCAACCTCCGACACGTCTTGGGACAACGGTGGGCTCACCAACAAGCTGCTGTCCTCTGTTCTATCGACAGCTGCCTTCAATTCAGTCGTTAAGGGTGCCCTATGGCATACAATGCAGGCGGATGGCATTCCAGCAAAGCTGCTGCGTCTCATACAAGGCTACTACCGGTCTCCATGCGCTTGAGTGAGAGTGTACGACGATGAGACAAAAACCTTCGAGGTCAAGACTGGAATCTGACAGGGTTTTGTTCTATTGCCAACTCTCTTTAACTACACCATTGACTCCATGCTCAACACAGCACTCCTAGATTACACATGTAGGTATCAGGAGAGAGGTCGTGGTGACTGACCTGGCCTACGCAGATGACATGGTCCTGATGGGATCCACAAGTGGCGGATACAAGGTGCTCTTGACAGTCTGCACAATGCTGCTGTCTCACTATTTATTCAGCCAAGTCAAAAGTGATGACGTCATTGACCCCGGCAGATGCCTGGCGCACAAACTCTCTTGAGGGCCTCCACCTGGAGGGCGTGGAGTCCTTGGTCTACCTTGGTCCAACAGTCTTTCCGACGGAATAGGGTACAGCTGAAATCGTGCGTCGCAAAGCCGCTGCCAGATCCGCTTCCTCTGCAGAGGACACATTTCCGTCATATTCGTCCCCTCCCGACGCTGTGGGACGGGCCCGCTGGAGACAAAGATAACTGCGCCGTGGGACGGCCCGCCAGAGACGGCCCGCCAGAGACGGCCCGCCAGAGATGAAGATGGTGGTGCCGTGGCACGGCCGCCGGAGACAAGGATGGTGTTTCCAGAACTGGAGCAGCAAGCGGCTGGGCTGTCAGCATCAACAGCCCAGCCGCTGATCTTAGCCCCCCCTCAAGGGCCGGATCCCAGACATCCCCAAAGAGGTGAATGGATGACAGGGATGGGTGAGAGGGAGTTTGAAAAGAGGCAAAACATTTATTAGATTCGACCATCAGCGCCAAAATCTTGTCAAGCCTCCCTGCCATTGAAACCTAGGCTGGGTTCGTATTTGGCTCAACGGTTCTGTCCTGTTTCCTGTATCCTGGTTCCTGGTTCCTGTTACCCGCATGTGCACTTACCAGCGGCACTAGTTCCTTTTGACATGAAAGTCATGTTTTCCTGCCATCCCTACATGTTGGGGTTCAAGACCGACAGCACCTGACACAAGTATTACATAAAAGCAGATCTACTACTCTTAATGTTCTATTTTAACTTCCAAGTTGGTTCGAGGTCAATTTCCAGTTTTTGTTGTTGACAGTTTAGGCACCAAAGGGGGTCGGAGCAAAAACAACATTTTGCCTGGTTCTCATTTGGCTTCAAAAGTCTGTTTCAGTGTGGGCAATGTGATCCAGTTCACTTCAGTCCCTGACTTGATGACTCTGGCGAAAGGATTCAGTCGTTCTTGTGCCAAATAGAACACAAAATAGTGCAGGAACCCAGCTAATCCAGACATTAGACTCTGGATTCCTGACTCGGTACAAAGACTCGGATCATTAAGTCCAAGGATTCAGGAGCGGAGCAGCTGGACCGCGCAGAAGAATCGACACATTAAATTCTTTGTTGCAGGTTTTTTTTTTTTTACAACTGGATTATATAAAGCTACTTTATCACTAATAAAAGTTACATTCGGAGCGGACATTTTATTACAGTTGCATTAAAAGTGTTCATGCCGAAGAGTTAAATGAGGCGTATAATTAAAATGTCCTGAAATAAAGTGATACAACTAACGTACTCTGATCAATAATAAATAATCACAAGGTTTAAATGTCAGGAGGCTTTCATCCGTCATGTTGGGAAATTATCTTTAATATTTGTGTTTGATTTTTTTGTTTATGTCACTCTAAATAAATGTCCCATAATATAGTGCTTAAATAGAATTATTGATGTATTCCCTTGTACAGTTCATACAGTAGTGCTCTCCATTTTATTTCAAATGTTTTAGGCCACAATTAATCACAGATTCTTATGTATATCCATAATAATAACTTACTGTACCACCAAACATGTTAAATTGTACTTATCAAAGATAAACTTCATTGTTTGATGTTCTTTTGGGAAGCAGTGGACATTTATTTTTGACATTTATTATTGCACAAATAGCCTTTTGTGCAAAAAACAAAAACAAAAACCAAGATATTATAGAATCTTTAATTATTTGAAAAGACAATATTGAAAATCTAACCGTGACTATTTTTAAGGCATACTTTTTTGTAAGATATTGTGTGCGCCTGTAGCTTTAATGTGTTGGTCCAGTGTGCACTTTATCCACCTTAGACAAATGTGAGTGTGCACTTGTCCAATGTCCATATTTATTATATATACATACAATATATATATATATATCAATAATAAATGAAGTGTGACACTCACCCAAATATGTGTGGTGTGCGACTATGTGTGGTGATTAGCCGTTGAGTGTTACCGGTAGCGTTGAGCGAGAGGTGGAAGATCAAGAGGGACAAGGCAGGCTGGAGGTCCGTGAGCAGGTAGGAAGTCGGGGGCAATAGCGAGGCCTCGCAGGTCCGTGTCCAGGCGGGAGGTGGAGATCCAGCCAGAGAACCAGAGGGGAACACCAGGGAGACGAGACACACAGCTCGTCACGCGGGAAAGGAGGTTTGCTACTGGAACGACGCGACACAGGACAACGCACAACGAAGCAGGATTGCATAGAGCATGATATACGGCTTATTGTACATGACAGGTAGCTACGTTCTGGCCCGGGTTGTGCAGGCTTATGAAGGCAGGTCCTCTCATTGGCGACAGGTGCGTTGAGTGCTGATGAGAAGCTGTCACGGCGCGGGCTCGAACTCGCTTTTCCCCGGCAGCTGGGTCTTCCGGCACCTCCGCTGGCAGCGCGCCGAGACACGCCCCTGCTCGCGCTGGCCGCGTCACGCCCACATGCCGGCAAGGCTGTGGGCGATCGGTAATCTGCACACCTGGGACTGATGAGGACGAGCTGGATAAAGGACCAGTGGACCCAAGGATCCTTGCGTGAACTTAGTTACCCTTTGTATACCGTAAGCCGACAAGCTTTATATTCTTTTTTTTGCTCTCTCCGTGTTTCTTCCCCGTGCTTGATTTATCCCGTCTTCTCTCTTGTGCCCGCAGTGTTTTCCTTCCACTGCCTTGGTTTCGAGCTATGCGTCTCGCTCCCTTGGACTTTCCCCCCTGGATCTCGACCCTCCTCGCATGGACACGGACTCTGACGCCTCTCTCTCTCGCCCTGGATCATCTGCCTGCCCCACGGACTGCCTTCCTGCCTTGTTCCTCCGCTCGACTCAACACTTGGTAACACACACTTCAGCTAACCATACACATAGCCACACACACACACACACACACACACTTGGGTTTTGTCACACACGCCATTCTATAGTTTTAGTTAGAATAATTTATTATTATTATATATATATATTGACTATATATATATAATAAATCATAGAACATTACTTCCCCCTGGTGTCTGTGCCGTCATCTCCTCCTCCAACCATAACAGAAGCAGCCACTTGCTGCCGCCGGAGTGACGAGTGCAGGAGCGTGCTTGGTGGTGCGCCCAGCCCAGCGCAGCGCACAGATACATGCGCACTAGGGGTTCGCCCGGGCCGTGACAGACGTGGTATATATATACAGAGAACCAGTATTTTCTGGTGCCGGTTCCTACTTGTGTGTTACTATTCTGGACAAATGATACTGCGATCAGTCATTTTTAATCCAGCAGTGAGATGTTACATGATGTTGCTGGTGTACGACGCTTTTTCTGCTAATAAATATAACAACATTGTGGTGTACACCAACATAGTACTGATAAGAGTACCAATACATAAGAAATAACAATATTGGTATGGTAGAAATCCCAACGAGGTACATTCCTAGCCCCGAGTCACACAAGAGTCCATGAAGGTGCGAGGCCTCAGCTATTATGACCTGCTGCCAAATATGAAATATGTCAAGTTTGCAGCAGATGGAATGATCCAGTTTTTATTCCGGTCAAAGATAAACGACTTGTATCATTCTTGAATGGTCACATTCACGCTGACCTCACTTCCTGCTCGTTGCTTTTGCATTCGTCCCACTTCACGCTTGGAAAAACCTAGGACGGCTGCAAAAATGCGAGGGTGATAACACGTATGTGATATTTGTGCGCATGTTTTTATTGAAATAAAGAAAGTGCTTTGAAGGAGTGAAATAAACCATGTTTGTATTAAAATGGCAAACACAACCCGGGGGTTGTGGAAGAAACATTCATGTTCATATTATTCGGTGCAGATATGGCCGAGCTAAATCATATTTTTGCATGCAACATTGTTTAAATGTTGCTTATGTGCATGTCAGAGAATGAAGTGTTACAGTTTAACATTTGCATCCCCAGGAAAAGGAAATATATCATGCGTAGAATATAATGCATAATAAAAATTAACTGTGAAATATTTTACAAGGAAGTGTTTTGCACATTGATCTGATTGAATAATTATTACATTTCAAATATACATTTAAACTACCTCAAACATATTGGAAAAATAGCATTTAAATTCATAATGATAACACAAATACATTTCATTTATGGAGGACTTTTCAAAAACTTTTCAGGGTAAAAATAAATACAAGTTAATTTAATGTGAATTGATATTTATGCATTTATTTCCTGACAATATATTAACAACTGTATTTAAATTTTAATTGTTTTAAATTGTAATGCAATAAGGGCACATTTAAGTAATTATTTAAAGATGTATTTGTTTATTTAAATCAAACCCATTCAAGCCTCCATGTAGTGAACGCTGGGCTTAAAATGCCAATGCAAGGATCTTTTACATTGTTAACATTTACATTGTTGGCATTTACATTGTTAACATTTACATTGTTGACATTTACATTGTTGGCATTTACATTGTTGGCATTTACATTGTTGGCATTTACATTGTTGACATTTACATTGTTGGCATTTACATTGTTAACATTTACATTGTTGACATTTACATTGTTGACGTTTACATTGTTAACATTTACATTGTTGACGTTTACATTGTTGACATTTACATTGTTGGCATTTACATTGTTAACATTTACATTGTTAACATTTACATTGTTGACATTTACATTGTTGGCATTTACATTGTTGACGTTTACATTGTTAACGTTTACATTGTTGACGTTTACATTGTTGACATTTACATTGTTGACATTTACTTTGTTGACATTTACTTTGTTGACATTTACATTGTTGACATTTACTTTGTTGACATTTACATTGTTGACGTTTACATTGTTGACATTTACATTGTTGACGTTTACATTGTTAACATTTACATTGTTGACGTTTACATTGTTGACATTTACATTGTTGACATTTACTTTGTTGACATTTACTTTGTTGACATTTACATTGTTGACGTTTACATTGTTGACATTTACATTGTTGACATTTACTTTGTTGACATTTACATTATTGACGTTTACATTATTGACGTTTACATTGTTGACGTTTACATTGTTGACATTTACATTGTTGACGTTTACATTTTTTATGTTTACATTGTTGATGTTTACATTGTTGATATTTACATTGTTAACATTTACCTTGTTGACGTTTACATTGTTGACATTTACATTGTTGACGTTTACATTGTTAATGTTTACATTTTTGATGTTTACATTGTTAACATTTACCTTGTTGACGTTTACATTGTTGACATTTATATTTTTGACGTTTACATTGTTGACGTTTACATTGTTGACATTTACATTGTTGACATTTACATTGTTGACAATTGTACTGTTTACTTTTACATTGTTGACAATTAAATTGTTGACGTTTACAGTGTTTACATTTGCATTGTTGACACATACAGTGTTTACATTTGACCTTTACCTTGTTTACATTTCCTTGTTGTATTTATATTGTTGACAATTATATTGTTGACATCTACATTGTTGACATTTACATAGTTTACATATATGTAGTTTACATTTAATTTATTCAGTGTTTGTGTGTTTGAATGTATATTGTTGACATTTACATTGTTGACAGTCACAGAGTTTACATTTACCGTGTTTACATTTGTTTTATTCATATTGTTGACATCTACATTGTTGACATCTACATTGTTGACATCTACATTGTTGGCATTTGCAGTGTTTACAATTACAGTGTTTATATTTACATTTTTAATGTGCACATTGTTTAATTGTATATTGTTGACCTTTACATTGTTTACATGTGCATTTTTTACATGTAAATTGTTTGCATTTATATTGTTGAAATTGACATTGTTTATTCTTAAATGGATTATACTTGTACTTGTATAATCCAGTGTTTTAACATTTGCAGTATTTAAATGTGCAACACATACAATGTTTGCGTTTACTTTGTTTACATTTGACATTTACAGTTTACATTTAAAGTATTTTTTAATTTACATGTATATTGTTGACATGTACATTATTGACAGTCATGTGTTTACATTTGCATTGTTTACATTTACATTGTTTAATTTACATTGTTTACATTTGACATTTACATTGTTTACATGTGACATTTACATTGTTTACATTTATTTGTTCCACATTTTTAAGGTTTGAATTTAAATGTTTTACATTTAAATTGTTGTCATTTACATCATTTACATTTAAATAGTTTACATTGAAATTGTTTACATTTGCAGTGTTTACATTTACATTGTTTACATTTATATTGTTGAAATTCACATTGTTTACATTTACAGTGTTTACATTTGCATGTTTTACATTCATATTTTTTAATTTTGTATAATTTAAATTTAAAAGGTTGATATTTACATTGTTGAAATTGACATGGTAAATAAATAAAATAAATGTGTATTATTATTAATTGAAATGCATGGTTTACATTTACACTATTTTCATTTACAATGTTTATATTTACAGTGTTTACGTTTCTATTTGTTCATTTATATTTTTGACATGTATTGTTTTGATAATTACAGTGTTGACATTTACATGGTAAATAAATACAATACATTTGTATGTACATGTTTTACGTTTATATTTTTACATTTACATTTACAGTGTTTACATTTACATTGTCGACATTTACAGTGTTTACATTTACATTGTTGACGTTTACAGTGTTTACATTTGCATTATTGACATTGGTAGTGTTTACATTTACATTGTAGATGTTTACGGTGTTTATATTTACATTGTTGACATTTACAGTGTTGACATTTGCATTGTTGACATTTACAGTGTTTACATTTACATTGTTGACATTTACAGTGTTTACATTTACATTGCAGATGTTTATGGTGTTTACATTTACTTTATTGACATTTACAGTGTTTACATTTGCACTGTTGACATTTACAGTGTTTACATTTACACTGTTGACATTTACTTTGTTGATATTTACATTGTTGACATTTACAGTGTTTACATTTACATTGTTGACATTTACAGTGTTTACATTTACATTGTTGACATGTACAGTGTTTACATTTACTTTGTTGACATTTACATTGTTGACATTTACATTGTTGACATTGACATTGTTTACATTTGCATTGTTGACATTTGCAGTGTTTACATTTACATTGTTGATGTTTACGGTGTTTACATTTACATTGTTGACATTTACAGTTTTTACATTTACAGTGTTTACATTTGCATTGTTGATATTTACAGTGTTTACATTTGCATTGTTGACGTTTACAGCGTTTACATTTACATTGTTGACGTTTACGGTGTTTACATTTACATTGTTGACACTTACAGTGTTTACATTTGCATTGTTGACATTTACAGTGTTTACATTTACATTGCAGATGTTTATGGTGTTTACATTTTCTTTATTGACATTTACAGTGTTTACATTTGCATTGTTGACATTTACAGTGTTTACATTTACATTGCAGATGTTTATGGTGTTTACATTTTCTTTATTGACATTTACAGGGTTTACATTTGAACTGTTGACATTTACAGTGTTTACATTTACATTGTTGACATTTACATTGTTTATATTTGCATTGTTGACATTTACAGTGTTTACATTTACATTGTTGACATTTACAGTGTTTACATTTGCATTGTTGACATTTACCGTGTTTACATTTGCATTGTTGACATTTACATTGTTTATATTTGCATTGTTGACATTTACAGTGTTTACATTTACATTGTTGACATTTACAGTGTTTACATTTGCATTGTTGACATTTACAATGTTTTCATTTGCATTGTTGACATTTACAGTGTTTACATTTACTTTGTTGACATTTAAATTGTTGACATTTACAGTGTTTACATTTACTTTGTTGACATTTAAATTGTTGACATTTACAGGGTTTACATTTACACTGTTGAAATTTACAGTGTTTACATTTACATTGTTGACGTTTGCAGTGTTTACATTTGCATTGTTGACATTTGCATTGTTGACGTTTACGGTGTTTACATTTACATTGTTGACATTTACAGTGTTTACATTTACTTTGTTGACATCTACATTGTTGACATTTGCAGAGTTTACTTTCGCAGTGTTTACAATTACAGTGTTTACATTTAATTTGTTGACATCTACATTGTTGACATCTACATTGTTGACATTTGCAGAGTTTACATTTGCAGTGTTTACAATTACAGTGTTTATATTTACATTGTTAATGTGCACATTGTTTAATTGTATATTGTTGACCTTTACATTGTTTACATGTGCATTTTTTACATGTAAATTGTTTGCATTTATATTGTTGAAATTGACATTGTTTATTCTTAAATGGATTATACTTGTACTTGTATAATCCAGTGTTTTAACATTTGTTGACATTTACAATGTTTACATTTACATTGTTGACGTTTACGGTGTTTACATTTACATTGTTGACATTTACAGTGTTTACATTTACAGTGTTGACATTTACAGTGTTTACATTTGCATTGTTGACATTGACAGGGTTTACATTGACATTATTGACATTTACAGTGTTTACATTGACATTGTTTGCAATTACAATATTTATATCGACAGTGTTTACATTGACATTGTTGACAATTACAGTGTTTACATTGGTGCAAGTACAAGAGTGCTGCAGTGGCTTCAAGTCCTGAACAGAAGTCGGGGGTCATCCACCGGCCACATTCAGCCCGCTGGCCGGCAGTTGACTGCAGAGTAGAGCTATGATGACTAGATCTGGCACAGTAGAAAGGAGGTTTAACTGCACGCTTCACTTTGCTTAATGATGGACTTTATTGACGAGCGCCGGCTGCCTCGTTAATTTCAAGTTGCACTTCTTCACTCCGGGAACAAAGATGGAGAAGAGTGAGCGCAGAGTTCTCTCTTGGCTGATTTCAGGCGCTGCTCAGTTCAAGAGCTGCTCAGACTAAGTGTTTGCAAGTGACGGACGGGAGGAGAATCTCTCTGGTTACGTCGGACCTTCTGATACGTGCGTGATGAGGACTTCATAAGTAGTCGCCATCAGACGTTTACACACACTTGTAAAGAACATGATGTCATGGCTGGAGGAAAGTTCCTCCAGAAGGTCTTATCTTTGTCCATGTGATGTCAGATGAAACTAAAATGGAGCTGTTTGGCCACAATACCCAGCAATATGTTTGGCGAGGCCTTTAATCCCAGGAACACCATGCCTACCGTCAAGCATGGTGGTGGTAGTATTATGCTCTGGGCCTGTTTTGCTGCCAATGGAACTGCTGCTTTAAATGGGACAATGAAAAAGGAGGATTAGCTCCAAATTGTTCAGGACAAGCTAAAATCATCAGCCCGGAGGTTGGGCGCAGTTGGGTGTTCCAACAGGACAATGACCCCAAACACACCTCAAAAGTGGTCAAGGAATGGCTAAATCAGGCTAGAATGAAGGTTTTAGAATGTTCTGACTTAAAGGTGTGGACAATGCTGAAGAAACAAGTCCATGTCAGAAAAGCAACACATTTAGCTGAACTGCAGCAATTTAGTGGTCAAGTGGTCAAGCAGAAGCTTGTGGATGGCTACCAAAAGCGCCTTATTGCAGGTCAACTTGCCAAGGAAGCAAATATTAACATTGCTGTATGTATACTTTTCACCCTCACATTTACAGTAGAGCCATAATAAATTCATCAAAGAAGCAAACTTCATGAATGTTTTTAGTGAGCAACAAGTATGTGCTCCAATCACTACATCACAAAAAAATAAGAGTTGTAGAAATGATTGGAAACTCAAGACAGCCATGACATCATGTTCTTTACACGTGTATGTACACTTTTGACCACCACTGTATACGTTGTGAAATGAGTTTTTTACACAGAAATATTCTGTAAATGTTTATTTACATACCTTAACTGTTTCCAAACGGTGTCTGTAACACAGCAGTAAAATGGCTGATCAAACAAAACAGAAGTCATGGTCATGGACCCACTAGCATGCGCAAGCTAGCTCTCCAATCAGCTAAACAGACTCAATAACTCCACGCTGACGTTTTGCTGAATTTGCTGAGGAATTTGTGAAAGTGAAACAATACAAAAAGAATGTCATTAAAGTTAACAGCACTTGTAAATGTGTTAGCATATTAGCTAATGCTAACAATGCTAGCTTGATTACATTACGATAGCAGGTACAAATATGCATGAAAACACTCCTAGAGACATCACACATGGGACACTTTAGTAAGTAAGAATAGTTTTAGTTATATTGTAAAACTTACAAACGTTGCTTGGAGTGATGAATGAAGGATCCATACGAGTAGAGACGCTATGGACGGCTAGAAGACGGAATGGCACTTCTACTTCCGGTTGAAAGGACTAAAAGGAAGGGCACTGTAACACAAAACAGAAGTCATGGACATGGACCCACTAGCTGTGCAACAAAAGCAGGTAGAAATATGCATGAAAACACTCCTACACACATCACACATGGGACACTTTAGTGAGTAAGAATAGTTTTAGTTATATTGTAAAACTTACAAACGTTGCTTGGAGTGACGAATAAGGAATTTACACAAGTAGAAACGCTATGGACGGTTAGAGGACGGAACAACAACCGCTTCAAAGCTTTAAATGGCAGTAAACGCGTGTAAGCATTCACCCAGCTGCGCCTGCAGTGAGTGAACTCGTCCAAAAGATGGCGCCACAGCACAAACAAGAACTCACCTTTTAAGTGTCTTTGCGTGTGTTTTTACGAAAACTATTATCTTTATGGCCGTCAGCCAAGAAAAATCCATAAATTAGCCGCAATGTTTTGTCATCAGTCCGAGGGTTCAGAGCTTAGGAAGAAAGTAGCGGCTTCAAGTCCAGAATTTACAGTAATATTGAATTACTTTTTTTTCGGCTTGGTAATGAGTAATCATAATGAGTTACTTTTTAAACGTGAATGTCTGTTAGTACATGGATGTTCAAATGTTCACCAGCAGGCAATTTGTGCATTTTGATTGGAAAGAACCCTCGCAGTCGTGCAGCTTTTTACAGACAACATTTAGTGCACATTAGATATACAAACCCCGTTTCCATATGAGTTGGGAAATGGTGTTAGATGTAAATATAAATGCAATACAATGATTTGCAAATCCTTTTCAAGCCATATTCAGTTGAATATGCTACAAAGACAACATATTTCATGTTCAAACTCATAAACATTTTTTTTTTTGCAAATAATCATTAACTTTATAATTTGATGGCAGCAACACGTGACAAAGAAGTTGGCAAAGGTGGCAATAAATACTGATAAAGTTGAGGAATGCTCATCAAACACTTATTTGGAACATCCCACAGGTGTGCAGGCTAATTGGGAACAGGTGGGTGCCATGATTGGCTATAAAAGTAGATTCCATGAAATGCTCAGTCATTCACAAACAAGGATGGGGCGAGGGTCACCACTTTGTCAACAAATGCCTGAGCAAATTGTTGAACAGTTTAAGAACAACCTTTCTCAAGCAGCTATTGCAAGGAATTGAGGGATTTCACCATCTACGCTCCGTAATATCATCAAAGGGTTGAGAGAATGTGGAGAAATCACTGCAGGTAAGCAGCTAAGCCCGTGACCTTCCATCCCTCAGGCTGTACTGCATCAACAAGTGTGTGTAAAGGATATCACCACATGGAACACTTCAGAAAGCCACTGTCAGTAACTACAGTTGGTCGCTACATCTGTAAGTGCAAGTTAAAACTCTCCTATGCAAGGCGAAAACCGTTTATCAACAACACCCAGAAACGCCGTCGGCTTCGCTGGGCCCGAGCTCATCTAAGATGGACTGATACAAAGTGGAAAAGTGTTCTGTGGTCTGACGAGTCCACATTTCAAATTGTTTTTGGAAACTGTGGACGTCGTGTCCTCCGGACCAAAGAGGAAAAGAACCATCTGGATTGTTCTAGGCGCAAAGTGTAAAAGGCAGCATGTGTGATGGTATGGGGGTGTATTAGTGGCCAAGACATGGGTAACTTACACATCTGTGAAGGCACCATTAATGCTGAAAGGTACATACAGCTTTTGGAGCAACATATGTTGCCATCCAAGCAACGTTACCATGGACGCCCCTGCTTATTTCAGCAAGACAATGCCAAGCCAGGTGTTACATCAACGTGGCTTCATAGTAAAAGAGTGCGGGTACTAGACTGGCCTGCCTGTAGTCCAGACATTGAAAATGTGTGGCACCTGCAATGTGAGAAGGGAGACCCCCGGACTGTTGAACAACTTAAGCTGTACATCAAGCAAGAATGGGAAAGAATTCCACTTCAAAAATGTGTCTCCTCACTTCCCAAACCTTTACTGAGTGTTGTTAAAAGGAAAGGCCATGTAACACAGTGGTGAACATGCCCTTTCCCAACTACTTTGGCACGTGTTGCAGCCATGAAATTCTAAGTTAATTATTATTTGCAAAAAATAATAAAGTTTATGAGTTTGAACATGAAATATGTTGTCTTTGTAGCATATTCAACTGAATATGGCTTGAAGACATTCTTTCTTACAATGCTAAGAAACTTTCTATATCATTTCTTTGACATTTATAGGTCAAGGCTTGTTGAAGTGTTTTTTTACGAGTGGAAACTGCAAGCACAGAATAACAAAAAGGTTTTATGAGGTCATAACTGAGGTGGTAACAACGGTCAAGTGAGTGTTGTTGTTGTTGTTGTTGTTGTTGTTGTTGTTGTTGTTGTTGTTGTTGCTTGCATGTGTCAAATCAATTAGAACTTCTCACCTTGTTTTTGCTGAGCCAGCATAATTACTGTATCACACCTCAGCACTCTTTGACTTCCTTTTAGTGTATTTGAAGAAGTGGTGGGAAACTGCTGACTGACACCAGAACTCACCATTGATTATCACCACGTTATTATGACAAACACTTTGACCCGTGACTGTGCAGGCAGCGATTATGGAGCGTTAATGAGCGTCCATTGAAGCTGCGGCGAGCAAACCCAGTCTGGATCGTGTTGAAGTACGAAGACGGAGGAGGACTTTTAGGACGGACCAAAGCAGAAATGAAAGGAGGGATGTTAGCATTCACACTTGATGGAAGAAGCCAACTGGCTTACGAGCGGGAACATGTCCTGGGGGGAGGAAGGTCAGACTGACGGCGTACACGTTCAAGGACGCCCCCAGCAGTCGGAAATTTCAGCATTGAAGTGGAAGGAAACTGCTACCTTTTTTAAAATTCATATTAAGCGGTTGAAATATTCAGAAGCACTTCTCTCTAAATCTGCACTGTTGCACTTTCTTACTTTTTACATTCCATCTTCTATTTTGACTCTGACTTACTGTCACATCATGTTTGTGTTATCTTGTGTGCTCTTTTGCTGTCCTTCCAGCCTAATGGCCGACAACCTTTTGCAACAAAAGAGCCATTTGGGCCCGTTTCCCCCCCCGAATCAATATTTACTTGGAGCCACAAAAGCACTCAATTGGAGGTTAATGCAGGCCTCCAATTTTTACTTTTAAAGGTCAAGGCAAGTGTTGCCTTAAAGGAGGGCTCATATTTGAAGTTAGCATGTGTCACATATCAAGTTGTAAGACTCTGGGGTAAAGCCTCCACGTGGGGTTTGGGTCCGGACTCTTGGAATAGTTACGAGGCCAGCGCCAGAAGACCTCAGCAATATTCACATGTAAATAACATAAATACAGTCTATTATACAGCATTATTCACATGTAAATAATATAAATACAGTCTATTATACAGCATTATTCACATGTAAATAACATAAATACAGTCTATTATACAGCATTATTCACATGTGAATAATATAAATACAGTCTATTATACAGCATTATTCACATGTGAAGAACATAAATACAGTCTATTATACAGCATTATTCATATGTGAATAATATAAATACAGTCTATTATACAGCATTATTCACATGTGAATAATATAAATACAATCTATCATACAGCATTATTCACGTGTGAATAATATAAGTACAGTCTATTATACAGCATTATTCACATGTGAATAATATAAATACAGTCCGTTATACAGCATTATTCACGTGTGAATAGTATAAATACAGTCTATTATACAGCATTATTCACATGTGAAGAACATAAATACAGTCTATTATACAGCATTATTCACATGTGAATAATATAAATACAGTCTATTATAAAGCATTATTCACATGTGAATAATATAAATACAGTCTATTATAAAGCATTATTCACATGTGAATAATATAAATACAGTCCGTTATACAGCATTATTCACGTGTGAATGGTATAAATACAGTCTATTATACAGCATTATTCACATGTGAAGAACATAAATACAGTCTATTATACAGCATTATTCACATGTGAATCATATAAATACAGTCTATAATACAGCATTATTCACATGTGAATAATGTAAATACAGTCTATTATACAGCATTATTCACATGTGAATAATATAAATACAGTCTATTATACAGCATTATTCACATGTGAATCATATAAATACCGTCTATAATACAGCATTATTCACATGTGAATAATATAAATACAGTCTATTATACAGCATTATTCACATGTGAATAATATAAATACAGTCTATTATACAGCATTATTCACATGTGAATAATATAAATACAGTCTATTATACAGCATTATTTACATGTGAATAATATAAATACAGTCTATTATAAAGCATTATTCACATGTGAATAACATAAATACAGTCTATTATACAGCATTATTCACATGTGAATAATATAAATACAGTCTATTATAAAGCATTATTCACATGTAAATTATATAAATACAGTCTATTATACAGCATTATTCACATGTGAATAATATAAATACAGTCTATTATACAGCATTATTCACATGTGAATAATATAAATACAGTCTATTATACAGAATTATTCACATGTGAATAATATAAATACAGTCTATTATACAGCATTATTCACATGTGAATAATATAAATACAGTCTATTATACAGCATTATTCACATGTGAATAATATAAATACAGTCTATTATACAGCATTATTCACATGTGAATTATATAAATACAGTCTATATACATTTAAGTACAGTCAAAAAGGAACATGTGGTGACATCAATGATGGTACGTTGAGAGGTCATCATTAGATTGGGACATCACTGAAGGCCTAGGTGGGAGACGCACTGCCCGCCACTGGTTAGTGTGTTCTGTGCACATAGCCGTCACTTCAAGTGGTATGTCTGCAGACATTCTAAAATAAGGCCTGGATCTCTGCCAACTTGCCGTCAATCAGCTACAACTTTGTTTTTCTTCACTATTTACAGCGAAATGTAGCGCGACTTGGCTGCTAAAGAGTCACTGCAATGTTAGCATGTAGCTGTTGTGTCTGATGTATAGTAGATCTTACAACAAACTTGTGCAGTTTTACTTCCAACTTTGTGGGACTCTTGAGACTATTTGATACTGTTGAACGTGGGTAAATGATGTTAGATTTATAATAATGCATCATAATGCATCTGTGTTCCCACTGAAGTCCACAATGAAATGACCTCAATCACACTTTGACACGGACAAGGAGCGTCCCGCTACTTCTGATTGTAGATGACTGTTATTACTGCTTTTTACCCCATCTTGATGTGACTCCACCTTATTCATGCTTATTGCTTTAATTAGAAGAAATCTGCCTGTAACAAATCTTCATGCGTGTGATGTCTTTAGTGCCTTCACAGCCGCTAAATCATCAGGCTTTGCTTTGTGCTCGCAGATAAAAGTGGATAACATCTAATGAAAGAGGCACAACAAGATTTATTACACGGCAAGCATTTCACCTTATTATTTATTTTGTTGGGTTTTAGCGAGCATGGAAGTAACGCAGCGTGCATACACACTATTGTGTGTACCAGTGTTCTGATCCCTTCATTTACCCTATTTTTTGGACTATAAGGCGCACTTAAAATCCTGTTTTTTTCTCAAAACTGGACAGTGCACCTTATAACCCGGTGCGCCTAATGTACAGAATAATTCTGGTTTTGCTTACCGACATCGAAGCTATTTTATTTGGTACATGGTGTAATGATAAATGTGACCAGTAGATGGCAGTCACACATAATAGATACGTGTAGACTGCAATATGATGGCAGTCACACATAAGAGATACGTGTAGACTGCAATATGATGGCAGTCACACATAAGAGATACGTGTAGACTGCAATATGATGGCCGTCACACATAAGAGATACGTGTAGACTGCGATATGATGGCAGTCACACATAAGAGATACGTGTAGACTGCGATATGATGGCAGTCGCGCATAAGAGATACGTGTAGACTGCAATATGATGGCAGTCACACATAAGAAATACGTGTAGACTATACATATATATATATATGTATATATATATATACATATGTCTTAATTAGATCATCCAAAAAAAAAAAAAAAATAGTGCTCGATACCGTGGTAGAGCGTAATATGTATGTGTGGGAAAAAATCACAAGACTATTTCATCTCTACAGGCCTGATTCATGAGGGTTTCCTCAATCATCAGGAGATCTCCTGATGATTACATATTATATATAGATTATATATACATATATATACATCAACAATATGATCATCTACATCAACTATTTGATCATCTACATCAACTATGTGATCATCTACATCTACTATATGATCATCTACATCTACTATATGATCATCTACATCAACTATATGATCATCTACATCAACTATATGATCATCTACATCTACTATATGATCATCTACATCAACTATATGATCATCTACATCAACTATATGATCATCTACATCTACTATATGATCATCTAAATCTACTATATGATCATCTACATCTACTATATGATCATCTACATCTACTATATGATCATCTACATCAACTATATGATCATCTACATCAACTATATGATCATCTACATCAACTATATGATCATCTACATCTACTATATGATCATCTACATCTACTATATGATCATCTACATCTACTATATGATCATCTACATCTCCTATATGATCATCTACATCAACTATATGATCATCTACATCAACTATATGATCATCTACATCTACTATATGATCATCTACATCAACTATATGATCATCTACATCTACTATATGATCATCTACATCTACTATATGATCATCTACATCTACTATATGATCATCTACATCAACTATATGATCATCTACATCTACTATATGATCATCTACATCTACTATATGATCATCTACATCTACTATATGATCATCTACATCTACTATATGATCATCTACATCTACTATGTGATCATCTACATCTACTATATGATCATCTACATCTACTATATGATCATCTACATCAACTATATGATCATCTACATCACATATGTCAGAGTCAAGGCCCGCGGGCCATATCCGGCCCGCGAGAAGGTTTTTTACGGCCCTTGGGATGATCTTGATTTATTATTAGAACCGGCCCGCAGACCGCAGATCTTTTACACGCACCAAGCGGATGCCGGTCCAAGGTTCCGAAAGGGGGCGAGCGGCCCGCCGGGACGCGCCTGCCGGCCGAAGGGCTGCAGCCCGGCCGTCAGTCGCGGAGCCCGCCGTGCCACGCGCGCCAAGGGGGCGGGCCGAAACCCGGCCCCGAGGCCCTGAGACTTCTGCTTTGTTTCCCCAAACCGCGCGTCACCGCCGGGCCCGCACCACCGTCGGGCTGCAGCCCGAGCGTCGGTGGCGGAACCCGTCATGTGCCGCGCGCGCCAAGCGGAGCGGGGGGGTCAAGCGGGCCGAAACCCGCAGGCCACCCCCTCACCACGAGGCCCTGAGACTTCTGCGTTTGACCCCTACGCGCGGCCCGTCGGGACGCGCCCGCCGTCAAGCCACGAGGGCCAGCCGTCGGGTCGCGGAGCCCGCCGTGCCACGCGCGCCAAGGGGCGGGCCGAAACCAGCGGGGGGTTTCGGGCATCCAACTCGCCTCCCTCCCACGGAGGGAGGAGGGGGGTTTAATGTGAACATTACTGTGCAATCACATATTTAGAGTTTTTACTCAATTCAAGTTTAAAAGTTAAAGTTTAATATTTGTTTTCACTGCATGTTACTTCTCCTTAAACAAAGTGTTGTTTTTGATTTATAGATTTTTGCACTTTATTTTATTGTATTTCAATTTAATTATATTTTAAAAATATTTCAGTTGAGTGGATGATAGAAAATTGCTATTATTGTTTTTTTCTTTGAAGTAAATTTAGCCCACTTTTGCTAAAATAGAAAATATAGGCTACTGATGGTGCCTTGAATACCGGTTTCTTTCATTTAATGTTCATGTTATGGGGATTTTTATATAAAGGAAATTTGTCTTTTGTGTCTGTTGAAAATTAAAGATTACTGACAGAGCCATAAGAAAATATTGCTTTATTTATCTGATCATATTGGAATATATTTGTTAGGTTTTCAGTAGGTTCAATTAGGTTCACTAGATTATATGCGTCATTTAAAAATTTTTCAATGAACATTCGAACAGTCCGGCCCTCGGCTTGTAGCTAAATTTTTTATTTGGCCCTCCGTCCATTTGACTTTGACACCCCTGATCTACATCAACCATATGATCATCTACATCTACTATATGATCATCTACATCTACTATATGATCATCTACATCTACTATATGATCATCTACATCAACTATATGATCATCTACATCAACTATATGATCATCTACATCAACCATATGATCATCTACATCTACTATATGATCATCTACATCAACTATATGATCATCTACATCAACTATATGATCATCTACATCTACTATATGATCATCTACATCTACTATATGATCATCTACATCTACTATATGATCATCTACATCAACTATATGATCATCTACATCTACTATATGATCATCTACATCTACTATATGATCATCTACATCTACTATATGATCATCTACATCTACTATATGATCATCTACATCAACTATATGATCATCTACATCTACTATATGATCATCTACATCAACCATATGATCATCTACATCTACTATATGATCATCTACATCAACTATATGATCATCTACATCAACTATATGATCATCTACATCTACTATATGATCATCTACATCTACTATATGATCATCTACATCAACTATATGATCATCTACATCAACTATATGATCATCTACATCTACTATATGATCATCTACATCTACTATATGATCATCTACATCTACTATATGATCATCTACATCTACTATATGATCATCTACATCTACTATATGATCATCTACATCTACTATATGATCATCTACATCAACTATATGATCATCTACATCAACCATATGATCATCTACATCTACTATATGATCATCTACATCAACTATATGATCATCTACATCAACTATATGATCATCTACATCTACTATATGATCATCTACATCAACCATATGATCATCTACATCTACTATATGATCATCTACATCAACTATATGATCATCTACATCAACTATATGATCATCTACATCTACTATATGATCATCTACATCTACTATATGATCATCTACATCAACTATATGATCATCTACATCTACTATATGATCATCTACATCTACTATATGATCATCTACATCTACTATATGATCATCTACATCTACTATATGATCATCTACATCTACTATATGATCATCTACATCAACTATATGATCATCTACATCTACTATATGATCATCTACATCTACTATATGATCATCTACATCTACTATATGATCATCTACATCTACTATATGATCATCTACATCAACTATATGATCATCTACATCTACTATATGATCATCTACATCAACCATATGATCATCTACATCTACTATATGATCATCTACATCAACTATATGATCATCTACATCAACTATATGATCATCTACATCTACTATATGATCATCTACATCTACTATATGATCATCTACATCAACTATATGATCATCTACATCAACTATATGATCATCTACATCTACTATATGATCATCTACATCTACTATATGATCATCTACATCTACTATATGATCATCTACATCTACTATATGATCATCTACATCTACTATATGATCATCTACATCTACTATATGATCATCTACATCAACTATATGATCATCTACATCAACCATATGATCATCTACATCTACTATATGATCATCTACATCAACTATATGATCATCTACATCAACTATATGATCATCTACATCTACTATATGATCATCTACATCAACCATATGATCATCTACATCTACTATATGATCATCTACATCAACTATATGATCATCTACATCAACTATATGATCATCTACATCTACTATATGATCATCTACATCTACTATATGATCATCTACATCAACTATATGATCATCTACATCTACTATATGATCATCTACATCTACTATATGATCATCTACATCTACTATATGATCATCTACATCTACTATATGATCATCTACATCTACTATATGATCATCTACATCAACTATATGATCATCTACATCAACTATATGATCATCTACATCTACTATATGATCATCTACATCTGCTATATGATCATCTACATCTACTATATGATCATCTACATCAACTATATGATCATCTACATCTACTATATGATCATCTACATCAACTATATGATCATCTACATCTACTATATGATCATCTACATCAACTATATGATCATCTACATCTACTATATGATCATCTACATCAACTATATGATCATCTACATCTACTATATGATCATCTACATCAACTATATGATCATCTACATCAACTATATGATCATCTACATCTACTATATGATCATCTACATCAACTATATGATCATCTACATCTACTATATGATCATCTACATCAACTATATGATCATCTACATCAACTATATGATCATCTACATCTACTATATGATCATCTACATCAACTATATGATCATCTACATCTACTATATGATCATCTACATCTACTATATGATCATCTACATCTACTATATGATCATGTACATCAACTATATGATCATCTACATCTACTATATGATCATCTACATCAACTATATGATCATCTACATCTACTATATGATCATCTACATCTACTATATGATCATCTACATCAACTATATGATCATCTACATCAACTATATGATCATCTACATCTACTATATGATCATCTACATCTACTATATGATCATCTACATCAACTATATAATCATCTACATCTACTATATGATCATCTACATCTACTATATGATCATCTACATCAACTATATGATCATCTACATCAACTATATGATCATCTACATCTACTATATGATCATCTACATCTACTATATGATCATCTACATCTACTATATGATCATCTACATCAACTATATGATCATCTACATCTACTATATGATCATCTACATCAACTATATGATCATCTACATCTACTATATGATCATCTACATCTACTATATGATTATCTACATCTACTATATGATCATCTACATCTACTATATGATCATCTACATCAACTATATGATCATCTACATCTACTATATGATCATCTACATCAACTATATGATCATCTACATCTACTATATGATCATCTACATCTACTATATGATCATCTACATCTACTATATGATCATCTACATCAACTATATGATCATCTACATCTACTATATGATCATCTACATCTACTATATGATCATCTACATCTACTATGTGATCATCTACATCTACTATATGATCATCTACATCTACTATATGATCATCTACATCTACTATATGATCATCTACATCAACTATATGATCATCTACATCTACTATATGATCATCTACATCTACTATATGATCATCTACATCTACTATATGATCATCTACATCAACTATATGATCATCTACATCAACTATATGATCATCTACATCTACTATATGATCATCTACATCTACTATATGATCATCTACATCAACTATATGATCATCTACATCTACTATATGATCATCTACATCTACTATATGATCATCTACATCTACTATATGATCATCTACATCTACTATATGATCATCTACATCAACTATATGATCATCTACATCAACTATATGATCATCTACATCTACTATATGATCATCTACATCTACTATATGATCATCTACATCTACTATATGATCATCTACATCTACTATATGATCATCTACATCTACTATATGATCATCTACATCTACTATATGATCATCTACATCTACTATATGATCATCTACATCTACTATATGATCATCTACATCTACTATATGATCATCTACATCAACTATATGATCATCTACATCAACTATATGATCATCTACATCTACTATATGATCATCTACATCTACTATATGATCATGTACATCTACTATATGATCATCTACATCAACTATATGATTAGTGTGAGTAGCCGGACAGGATAAAAACCAATAAAGGGGTCTAGAGGTTAACTTCACTCTACCCCTGCAGAATATCAACAGTATTTAGTGTGTTGCATGATTGAGCTGCCAGCAACAAAAGGTCCCAGCCAGACTTTGGGAGGACACGTTCCTCCACCAGCAAGATGGATGCCATCAAAGTATTCATGGAGACATAATAGAGCAACAATGGAAGCAGCCGCCAGCAGCACGAGCCTTGATGGAAGTTCAGCTCTTCAATTTTCTCCAACAAAGCTTTCGCTTGTTCTTTTTTTTTTATTTCTTTGAAAAGTGCTCCTGGGGCACAATAGGCTGGCGTCTGATTTGGATGGTTTTTTTGGGGGTTTTTTCCAGGCAGTTGGAATATGAAGGAATAAGGCCAAAGATTTGACCAAAGCAGTTGGAGGTCATCAGTGTGATGATGTCGACTGCAAGAAAGACACTCAAGTCCTCATTTCCTCCTGAGAAGCACTTTTGTTTCATTATTTAATATTTAACACTTTTGTTCTAGTAACCACAAATGTTGTGAGGAGGTTACGTCATCCTTCTTCTCTCCTAATGTACCTGATCAACTTCTTTTCCTATATTTCCTTTGTTTTCCTAACTTTTCTGTTATTTCCTGTTTTGCGCTCTTAATTTCATTCCACTTCCTGTTCTCCTGAGCGATTCCTAATAATAATAATAATAATAATAATAATAATAATAATAATATATTTTATTTGTAGAAAGCACTTTACATTGAGTAAACAATCTTAAAGTGCTACAGTGTATTAAAAAAAAATTAAAAATAAAATACAAAAATGCTGATTGGCTGCCTGGGCTTCTCTACACGCCTTCAGACTATATTTGATATTTTCATAGCTGTTGTTCTGGTCAGCACTCGTTGTTGTAAAGTGCAATGACTTGTATTTATATAGCACTTGTTTCTAGAAACTCAAAGCGCTCGTTTTTAAAGCTGCGGGTGTCGCTGGGGGAAAAGTGGAAGAAGAAGCGCGACCGTGCCTAGAACGACGGAAGCTATATTCGAACCAGGAAGGCTCAAGTTTCTGGCCTGGCTGCCCTACCATCTGAGCCAAATCGAGCTTTCCCTGCGCTCCCTGTGCACTCCCCTGCTGCACGCTCCTCTTAGCTGCACGCATTTTGGGGTGACAACTGCCGCGGTCATGCCAAACCAAAGATCCAAATACCAGGTGCTAAACAAACGTGTGCAAACTCTAAAATGGTGTGCACTATCATTAGTAAGTGTGATTTGCTAAGACTGTGTGTACAATTGAAAGTGGTCCAGACCGCCTTTTTTAATTGAAGCTTTTGCAACATTCATGTTGTCACGCTTCCTACCTGTCAGGTTTTGTCATGTTGAACTGGCAGCACACATCTGTAACCTGCAACACCTTTCCTGCAATGTGGATTCGCAAGCCTAGACAATTGTGCGATGGACCGTCACAACACTGTATCGCATGGTATGGTATAGTGGTATGGTACAGTGTCCATGCGTTGCAATGATGCAAAAAACGGAACATGCAAATTTGCAAGACATTTAAAAAAACACCCGCAGACACCCAACAAATGAATTGAATTTGTGTTCATCAGCCCTTGAAGTCATCCAACAGCTATACAATGATAAGATATTTCTGAACAGGAACCTAATAGGCCTAATACTTTTATTTTTGACAGTCCATTTATGTAGTTTTTGCACAACTTCCAGTTTGCAGTTAGACATACTTAATAAAGACGCAAAACAGCGGCCGCAGAACAGTTTTAGTCTTAAAAAAACCACATCCTTTGATGATTAGTGTCAGGTTCAAACACTGATGACATCTATTAAACAAGACAAGAAGCAAGGAATTAAACAGAGACAGAAATAAATGTGGCTCAATGAGGAGAAGCGCATAGACACTGTACAACTCACCACGCTCTCACGAAAGATTGTACGCCTCCTCTTTTATTTGGACTTTCCTTGATTACATGGCAACAGCTGTTCTTAAAGGGACGGGGGTGGTAAACAGCCATCGCCTTTGATTACAAAACAGTTCAAAGAAAAGGTCGTAAAGGAGTTCAAAGAACAGGTGCCTGGAGCTTGGGCAGGTCCTGCTTTCTCTCCGCTTTGTAGTTCTCGGGTCAAGACACAATCTTTCTGTGGATTACAATACATCAAAGAAACAGAACACCTTCATGTTGCTTCCTATCCTACACAGTGGAGTTTTACAAGCCTTCTTCTTGGTAGGATGAAAGACAGCTTTTGTCCTCTCGCCGGGAACTCGTGGCAACACAAAGTTTTGTGATAACTTAGATACAATTATTCTGACAATTAGTATTCCCACCTTTCTGCTTAGTTAATCAGGTGCTGCGTGTATCATAATCGATATAAAGTGACTCACTCGATGGACAGTTGTCTGTTCGGTCCAGCTGGCCAGAGATTTTTTTCCCCCCAGTTTATTTGGATAGACACTCAATTTGTGTCGAAATAGCTTGGCTTCAAATTCCACATTTACAACTTGGAGTCACTTTCACTTCACTCTCATGGCCTATGTCTACTCCAACGTCTCACTCTTCCTTCCTGCTCGCTTCTACAAGCAGTAGTTCATCTTCAGTATATTCAGCTTCAAAAAGATAAGATTGTGAGTCCTCATTTGTCCGAAAATAGTCGTCTTTGTTGTTGGTCACCAAGTCTGCCATGATTCGATTGTTATAAAGATGTTACTACATTATATATATACTTGCAGTGTGTATATTGTACATATTACATATTGTTATGAAGGTGTCTGTTACTACATCATATATATACTTGCAGTGTGTATATTGTACATATTACATATTGTTATGAAGGTGTCTTTTACTACATTATATATATACTTGCAGTGTGTATATTGTACATATTACATATTGTTATGAAGGTGTCTGTTACTACATTATATATATACTTGCAGTGTGTATATTGTACATATTACATATTGTTATGAAGGTGTCTGTTACTACACTATATATATACTTGCAGTGTGTATATTGTACATATTACATATTGTTATGAAGGTGTCTGTTACTACATCTTATATATACTTGCAGTGTGTATATTGTACATATTACATGTTGTTATGAAGGTGTCTGTTACTACATTATATATATACTTGCAGTGTGTATATTGTACATATTGTTATGAAGTTGTCTGTTACTACATTATATATATACTTGCAGTGTGTATATTGTACATATTACATGTTGTTATGAAGGTGTCTGTTACTACATTATATATAAATATACTTGCAGTGTGTATATTGTACATATTACATGTTGTTATGAAGGTGTCTGTATTTAAATAATTTTACATATTGCAAAAATTCGCAAGATACAGAGCACACCTTTTCACCTTCAACATTTGAGGATGAACAAAAACTGGATGACCCACAGACGACACAATCCACCTGGACCAACAACAACAACAACAACAAGAAGAATAGGTGTTGTGTATGCAGTGTTTGTGTGGGAGTGTGAACAGTGTGGAGACAGGAAGTGGCATGAAGAGGTCCTGACTGTAACCTTAAGGCTGTCAGCTGAGCGTCGCCACAATCTGACTTCCTTGGCAGAGAAGAGGAATGAAAAGAAGATGGCGGCAGCGTATTGTCTGTGACAGGATAAAGAATCTCCTCTCCCACTGGCCCAGTAATCCTCCGGCGGGTAATTAAAAAGTATGTGCCACAGTCAAAATGAAAAAGGATGGAAATAAATAAATAAGAGGAAGGAAGAGAAAGTGAGTCTCGTGGGGATCCATTAAAGAATGTTTCTAGAATTGAGGTTAGGTGCATTGATCTCTGTCGAAGTTGGCACAGCTGAGAGTTAGCGCTTCCTGCCTGCGACTCTGACTCATTTCATGCATTATTCCAGTCAAATCTGCAAGGACTGCTCTCTTTTCCAGGAAAAAAAAAACTATTGGCACCTGGTTCCGTTGTCAAATATGACATTTAAAGGCAGAGAGCGGGGAAATATGTTTTATTAAACTGTGGGCGGATTGAGGGGTGGAAATAATGTAAATAGTGCTATCAGTATAGTTCAGAAAATGATACACGTCTTATTTTCACGTATAATCAGTGTTAGTGGGCATGGAAGTGCAGAAAGAAGACAGTAGGCAGGCACTAGGACCATGCTGTCACCCAGCCGGTATGGCAAGATTAGTCCATCCTATATATACTGTACAATAACAGCACTATTTTTTTTTTAAAAGGGCTTCACTACACATCTTAAGGTACAACCTGGAGCACTGTGAACTATACATCAGATGAGTTGTTCATTTTGTTTTTTCTAAGTGTCAAAAAGTCAGAAATGTTTTTGTCAAAAAGTCGGGATTTTTTCTAAGTGTGAAAATGTCGGGATTTATCCTAAGTGTCAAAAAGTCGGAAAATGTTTTGTCAAAAAGGGGGGATTTTTTGTAAGTGTCAAAAAGTCAAAAGAAAATTCTAAGTGTCAAAAAATCTGGATTTTTCAAAGTGTCAAAAAGTCTAACTTTTTGGTCAAAAAGTCTTGATTTTTCAAAGTGTCAAAAAGTCGGAACTTTTTGGTCAAAAAGTCGTGATTTTTTCTAAGTGTCAAAAAGTTGGAAATGTTTTGGTCAAAAAGTCGTGATTTTTTTGTAAGTGTCAAAAAGTCAGAATTTTTTTCTAAGTGTCAAAAAATTAGGATTTTTCTAAGTGTTAAAAAGTCGGAAATTTTTTGGTCAAAAAGTTGTGATTTTTTCCAAGTGTCAAAAAGTCCAAAAAAAATTGGAAGTGTCAAAAAATCTGGATTTTTCTAAGTGTCAAAAAGTCGGAAATGTTACTGTCAAAAATTCGGGATTTTTTTTATCAAAAAGTCTGGATTTTTTTGTCAAAAAGTCTGGATTTTTTTGTCAGAAAGTCTGGATTTTTTTGTCAAAAAGTTTGGATTTTTTTTGTCAAAAAATCCAGATTTTTTTGTCAAAAAGTCTGGATTTTTTTGTCAAAAAGTCTGGATTTTCTTGTCAAAAAGTCTGGATTTTTTTGTCAAAAATTCTGGATTTTTTTGTCAAAAAACCCGGATTTTTTTGGCCAAAAAGTCTGGATTTTTTTGTCAAAAAATCTGGATTTCTTTTTGTCAAAAAGTCTGTCTTTTTTTGTCAAAAAATCTGGATTTTTTTTTGTCAAAAAGTCTGTCTTTTTTTGTCAAAATGTCTGGATTTTTTTGTCAAAAAGTCTGGATTTTTTTGTCAAAAAATCTGGATTTTTTTTGTCAAAAATTCTGTCTTTTTTTGTCAAAGAATCTGGATTTTTTTTTGTCAAAAAGTCTGTCTTTTTTTGTCAAAAAGTCTGGATTTTTTTTTTGTCAAAAAGTCTGTCTTTTTTTGTCAAAAAGTCTGGATTTTTTTTTCAGAAAGTCTGGATTTTTTTTTCAAAAAGTCTGGATATTTTTGTCAAAAAGTCTGGATATTTTTGTCAAAAAGTCTGGATTTTTTTGTCAAAAAGTCTGGATTTTTTTGTCAAAAAGTCTGGATTTTTTTGGTCAAAAAATCTGGATTTTTTTGTCAAAAAATCTGGATTTTTTTGTCAAAGAATCTGGATTGTTTTGTCAAAAAGTCTAGATTTTTTGTAAGTGTCAAAAAATCGGGATTTTTTCTAAGTGTCAAAAAATCGGGATTTTTTCCAAGTGTCAAAAAGTCGGAAATTTTTGGGTCAAAAAGTTGTGATTTTTCCTAGGTGTGTTTTTTGTCAAAAAGTCATAAATACATAAATACTACAAGTAAAGAAATACTAAATGTACATACAGAGTACAAATACATAAAGTGTACAATGGACGGGGAGGGGAATGGATTTTTTTGTCAGAAAGTCTGGATTTTTTTTGTCAAAAAGTCTGGATTTTCTTGTCAAAAAGTCTGGATTTTTTTGTCAAAAATTCTGGATTTTTTTGTCAAAAAGCCCGGATTTTTTTTGCCAAAAAGTCTGGATTTTTTTGTCAAAAAATCTGGATTTCTTTTTGTCAAAAAGTCTGTCTTTTTTTGTCAAAAAATCTGGATTTTTTTTTGTCAAAAAGTCTGTCTTTTTTTGTCAAAACGTCTGGATTTTTTTGTCAAAAAGTCTGGATTTTTTTGTCAAAAAATCTGGATTTTTTTTGTCAAAAATTCTGTCTTTTTTTGTCAAAGAATCTGGATTTTTTTTTGTCAAAAAGTCTGTCTTTTTTTGTCAAAAAGTCTGGATTTTTTTTGTCAAAAAGTCTGTCTTTTTTTGTCAAAAAGTCTGGATTTTTTTTTCAGAAAGTCTGGATTTTTTTTTCAAAAAGTCTGGATATTTTTGTCAAAAAGTCTGGATATTTTTGTCAAAAAGTCTGGATTTTTTTGTCAAAAAGTCTGGATTTTTTTGTCAAAAAGTCTGGATTTTTTTGGTCAAAAAATCTGGATTTTTTTGTCAAAAAATCTGGATTTTTTTGTCAAAGAATCTGGATTGTTTTGTCAAAAAGTCTAGATTTTTTGTAAGTGTCAAAAAATCGGGATTTTTTCTAAGTGTCAAAAAATCGGGATTTTTTCCAAGTGTCAAAAAGTCGGAAATTTTTGGGTCAAAAAGTTGTGATTTTTCCTAGGTGTGTTTTTTGTCAAAAAGTCATAAATACATAAATACTACAAGTAAATAAATACTAAATGTACATACAGAGTACAAATACATAAAGAGTACAATGGACGGGGAGGGGAGTGGACACTGGCTAATGACTGAATACAAGTACATAAATACTACAAGTACATAAAGAGTACAATGGGAGTGGACACTGGCTAATGACTGAATACAAGTACATAAATACTACAAGTACATAAAGAGTACAATGGGAGTGGACACTGGCTAATGACTGAATACAAGTACATAAATACTACAAGTACATAAAGAGTACAATGGGAGTGGACACTGGCTAACGACTGGGTGCAACACACAGCATGTAATCTCTGCTTTCTATTTAGGGCTGAGCTTCAATGAATGTGTGAGCTGCAATGAATGTGTGAGCAATATGTGACTGCTCCTCGCTGTCATAAATATGCAAATGAGCTGCGTCATGTGATGCAGTTTGTTCTCGCTGAGCATCTTATAAATCGGCGTTCACCGCGGCGACGTGTGATGCAATCATCTTGCTTATCCTCCATGGACTGACTGTAATCACATGACTGTTATTGTGATGACTCATCTGACCTTCTCTGCATCTCCACTGTCGTCGGACGTCTCATCTCTGATGACATCGCCCGTCTTGTTCAAACGATGCAGGAGTCTAAATGTCTTCTCTGTCTTTGATTGAAGTCACGGATGAAGTCCTGATGCGGATCTACTTACAAGAAACTTGTTTTTTATGTTAGAAGGAACTATATTTGTGCCTGCCTGTGTCCCAATGTGTGCAAATCGAACTGTTATGCTTACGCTAGAATGCTAACACTTAGCATGTAGCAGGTATGACGTTGTATGACTCTGGGTTGAACAGTATTTAAATGAGCTGAAAAAGTTAGCATGTGTCACTTACCAAGTTGTAAGACTGTGGGGTAAACGGCTGCAAAATGAACTTAAAAAGTTAGCATGTGTCACATACCAAGTTGTAAAACTCTGGGGTAAACGGCTGCAAAATAAGCTGAAAAAGTTAGCATGTGGCACATACCAAGTTGTAAGACTCTGGGGTAAACGGTTGCAAATGAGCTGAAAAATTTAGCATGTGTAAGATACCAAGTTATAAGACTCTGGGGTAAACGGCTGCAAAACAAGCTTAAAAAGTTAGCATGTGTCACTTACCAAATTGTAAGACTCTGAGGTAAACGGCTGCAAAACTAACCTAAAAAGTTAGCATGTGTCACATACCAAATTGTAAGACTCTGAGGTAAACGGCTGCAAAACTAACCTAAAAAGTTAGCATGTGTCACATACCAAGTTGTAAGACTTTGGGGTAAACGGCTGCAAAACGAGCTGAAAAAGTTAGCACGTGTCACATACTGTACCAAGTTATAGGACTCTGAGGTAGACGGCTGCAAAATGAGCTGAAAAAAGTGAGTATGTGTCACATACCAAGTTATAAGACTCTGGGGTAAACGGTTGCAAATGAGCTAAAAAAGTTAGCATGTGTCACATACCAAGTTGTAAGACTCTGGGGTAAACGGCTGCAAATGAGCTAAAAAAGTTAGCATGTGTCACATACCAAGTTGTAAAACTCTGGGGTAAACGGCTGCAAAATAAGTTCAAAAAGTTAGCATGTGTCACATACCAAGTTGTAAGACTTTGGGGTAAACAGTCGCAAAATGAGCTGAAAAAATTAGCATGTGTCCGATACCAAGTTGTAAGACTCTGGGGTAAACGGTTGCAAATTAGCTAAAAAATTTAGCATGTGTAAGATACCAAGTTATAAGACTCTGGGGTAAACGGCTGCAAAACAAGCTTAAAAAGTTAGCATGTGTCACTTACCAAATTGTAAGACTCTGAGATAAACGGCTGCAAAACTAACTTAAAAAGTTAGCATGTGTCACTTACCAAATTGTAAGACTCTGAGGTAAACGGCTGCAAAACTAACTTAAAAAGTTATCATGTGTCACATACCAAGTTGTAAGACTTTGGGGTAAACGGCTGCAAAACAAGCTGAAAAAGTTAGCACGTGTCACATACTGTACCAAGTTATAGGACTCTGAGGTAGACGGCTGCAAATTGAGCTGAAAAAAGTGAGCATGTGTCACATACCAAGTTATAAGACTCTGGGGTAAACGGTTGCAAATGAGCTAAAAAAGTTAGCATGTGTCACATACCAAGTTGTAAGACTCTGGGGTAAACGGCTGCAAATGAGCTAAAAAAGTTAGCACGTGTCATACTGTACCAAGTTATAGGACTCTGAGGTAGACGGCTGCAAAATGAGCTGAAAAAAGTGAGCATGTGTCACATACCAAGTTATAAGACTCTGGGGTAAACGGTTGCAAATGAGCTAAAAAAGTTAGCATGTGTCACATACCAAGTTGTAAGACTCTGGGGTAAACGGCTTCAAAACGAGCTGAAAAAGTTAGCATGTGTCACATACCAAGTTGTAAGACTCTGGGGTAAACGGTTGCAAATGAGCTAAAAAAGTTAGCATGTGTCAGATACCAAGTTATAAGACTCTGGGGTAAACGGTAGAAATTTTTGTTTAAAAAGTTAGCATGTGTCACATACTGTACCAAGTTATAGGACTCTGGGTTAAATGGCTGCAAAATGAGCTGGAAAAAGTTAGCATGCGACCCCTACCAAGTTGTAAGACTCTGAGGTAAACGGCTGAAACATTTTCTAAAAAAGTTAACATGTGTCACATACCAAGTTGTAAGACTCTAGGGTAAACGGTTACAAAATAAGCTAAAAAAGTTAGCATGTGTCAGATACCAAGTTGTAAGACTCTGGGGTTAACGGATGCAAAATGAGCTCAAAAGAAAAGTTAGCTAACTAGTTAGCTAGTTTCTATACTTGAACAGTTACGATTGGATGACAACCGAGGGAGAAGAATGATGACAAAAACAGAAGAATTTCCAGGAAAAAACTGGAATTCCTGGTAATCTGGGACAATTGGGAAGACAAACCAATATGAGTCAAGGTGTCCTGGTCAAGCCGAACGTTTTGATACACAAACAGTTCCAATTGGATGAAAACTGTGGGAGTAGAAGTGCTAAATAAAACCGAAAAAGGATGGAAATGGAGGTATGATGGTAATGAATTGAACATTATTTGGTGTACAACAACATATTTGTGACTGACTTGTGGTGTGCACACGAGTATTAATGTTGAAAGTTTTGTGGCGATCAGACAGAAGTTTGGTGCCTTCCTTCGCAATTTATCATCACCCGTCAGTCGAGTATCGGTCACTTTTGTTATGATCCATTGCCCGGATCATAGTTTGTTTAGGTTTATTTAGGTTTTTGATTCACCAGTGGTTTAAGTTCTGTTTCAGCACCCCTGTTTTGTGTTTCTTGGTTGTCATGGCTGCTGATTGTTTTCACCTGCCTCTGATTAGTGTTCGGGACGCTCACCTGTTCCCGGGCACTAATCAGAGAGCTGTTTAGTCCCGTCTGTCGCTTCACTCAGTCTGGTGCTTTTGTTTGCTTCTATGCAACAAGTGACGTTGTCTATCCTTTATATCCTTGAGCTAAGTTTTGCCTTATGCTTGTCTTGTTAGCTCTCCCGTTAGCTCCCCGTGCTTTGTTTGTTTGTTCCTGCCTTATTTATAGAATGAATCACTGTCTAACCTGCACGTTTGTCTCCTGAGTTCCTGCTGCAATCTTGGAAGAACAATCCGCGCATCACCATGCGTCCAATTTTAATCGCAACTCATTCGGAGGACTTTGCTAAAGCATCACCCATGTTTTTGGCCTAAAAATGGTCGACGGAAACCAACGTGGCCGACTTCCCGTTTGTTTCCAAATATGGGTTTGGGAGACTTCTACGTGACAGACGTCTCCAGCAATCTCCGTGACGATACGTGAATCTGGTAGCAGGGGTTAGTTCCTTCAAATATTCAAGGCGGCGCTAGAGAGTAATCTGCCACACCAGAGTCCGTTTGGGGAGACTGGAGGAGATGTGGATGAAGAGACAGAGCTGCGGAGTTTGGAGAGACTGGAGGAGATGTGGATGAAGAGACAGGGCTGCGGAGTTTGGAGAGACTGGAGGAGATGTGGATGAAGAGACAGAGCTGCGGAGTTTGGAGAGACTGGAGGAGATGGGGATGAAGAGACAGAGCTGCGGAGTTTGGAGAGACTGGAGGAGATGTGGATGAAGAGACAGGGCTGCGGAGTTTGGAAAGACTGGAGGAGATGTGGATGAAGAGACAGAGCTGCGGAGTTTGGAGAGACTGGAGGAGATGGGGATGAAGAGACAGAGCTGCGGAGTTTGGAGAGACTGGAGGAGATGGGGATGAAGAGACAGAGCTGCGGAGTTTGGAGAGACTGGAGGAGATGGGGATGAAGAGACAGAGCTGCGGAGTTTGGAGAGACTGGAGGAGATGGGGATGAAGAGACAGAGCTGCGGAATTTGGAGAGACTGGAGGAGATGGGGATGAAGAGACAGAGCTGCAGAGTTTGGAGAGACTAGAGGAGATGCGGATGAAGAGACAGAGCTGCGGAGTTTGGAAAGACTGGAGGAGATGCGGATGAAGAGACAGAGCTGCGGAGTATTGAGAGACTGGAGGAGATGGGGATGAAGAGACAGAGCTGCGGAGTTTGGAAAGACTGGAGGAGATGTGGATGAAGAGACAGAGCTGCAGAGTTTGGAAAGACTGGAGGAGATGTGGATGAAGAGACAGAGCTGCGGAGTTTGGAGAGACTGGAGGAGATGTGGATGAAGAGACAGAGCTGCGGAGTTTGGAGAGACTGGAGGAGATGGGGATGAAGAGACAGGGCTGCGGAGTTTGGAGAGACTGGAGGAGATGTGGATGAAGAGACAGGGCTGCGGAGTTTGGAGAGACTGGAGGAGATGTGGATGAAGAGACAGAGCTGCGGAGTTTGGAGAGACTGGAGCAGATGGGGATGAAGAGACAGAGATGCGGAGTTTGGAGAGACTGGAGGAGATGTGGATGAAGAGACAGAGCTGCGGAGTTTGGGTTAGGGTTAGGTGAGGAAGTTACAGACATGGCGACGCCGTCGACGAGCAAGATGAAGAAATACGCTTGCAAGTTCCAAAACGAATGGAAACAAGAATTTCAGTTCATCCAGGACAGTTCGAAGGGGAAGGTGTATGTAATTATGTTGCCTGTACATTTTGTTGAACTGACTTCTCCATTGAACACGGTGGCCGAAATGATATACTCAGTCATGAACGGAGAGCGAAGCACATGGCGGCGGCAGCGCAGCACCGTTCACAGCCCAGTATTATGAGCCACCTCGCAAAATGGAGACCCGATGGTGTAACATATGCCGAGACAAAGAGTAGATGATTGTTGTGTGTGTATATGTGTAAATAAATTAACACTAAAATTCAAGTATTTCTTTTATTTATATATATAATAAAAAAAAAAAATATATATATATATATATATATATATATATATATATATATATATATATATATATATATATATATATATATAGCTAGAATTCACTGAAAGTCAAGTATTGTATATATGTATATATATATATATATATATATATATATATATATATATATATATATATATATATATATATATATATATATATATATATATATATATATATATATATATATATATGAAATACTTGAGTTGGTGAATTCCAGCTGTAAATTTACTCCCCTCTTAACCACGCCCTTAACCACAACCCCCACCCCACCCCCGACCACGCCCCCCACGCCCCACCTCCCGGTATCGGAGGTCTCACGGTTGGCAAGTATGGAATAAAGTGACGGAAATTAACCCTGTGCAGAAATTGACATTTTTACATTGTATTATTCATCAGGAAGTGTTGTGTAAGACAGTGTTAAAAATGAATCATGTTGTTTATCAGAGCGAGAGCGTTAAATCCTAGACAATTTGTTGCACTTTTGGAGGAAAATTAGAGCGAACATGGTGACATAAGCTACCACAGCAACGTCAGGTGGCTCAGCCTGGGAAAAGTTCTGAAAAGTGTCTGGGACCTTAGAGACCAGGGGCCGTACTTATCAAGCTTCTTACAATTACTCCTAAGAAGTCTGCTAAGAGTTGACTTAAGAGTAAATAAATTCTTCGCTGAAAGCTGCACTTAAAAGTTAGTTATCAAGCGTCTTACTCACACTTTCAGCGAAGTGTAGGACTGAATCTTAAGTGTCACACTTAGAGCTGAATTACGACATTACTATGTGCCGTAAACGGAATTTTAGGTGACGTCATTTATGTGTCCATAGAAATGACCAATCACGGAAGGGAATCCGTTGTCTAAGAATAAAGAAATATCTTGGAAATATTGAAGTGGACAATGGGAGTGTATATTTTGACAATAAACTACAAAATAATACAAAACAAACTAGTCCCCGCCGGCACTCACGCTACCGCTCCCTCTCTTCTCTCGCCCACACACTCACTGACGTCACTCACCTCACGGCCACACACATACGCTACTGTCATAACATTTTCTTTCCAATTCATTAATTAGGCAACTAATTTGAAACTGGTGTGGGTGGCTCTATATATACTAGCCCACTGCAGACACATGCAGAAATCAACATGGAATCGAAAAGTATTAAATCTGTGACAAAAATAATACCCGCTCTGTCTAAACGATACCGTTTGATCAGCTGCTCGTCATCAAAAAAAAAAAAACATTGTTCCGTTCCCTGAACGTTGGCGCACGTCTCTCTCGCCTCAGTGCCACCCCCTGCTGGCAACTCCTAACCACTTAAGACACCTCTGAAGGTCTCTTAAATATCGTGGAGAGTAGGAGTGATTCTTAGACTTAAGAACGTTGATAAAAAGCTTTTATTCTTAAGTTTGAGAGTAGGACTAAATTTCGCAAATTCTCAGGACTTAAGTGTAAAATGGCACTCAAAGAAGCTTGATAAGTACGGCCCCAGATTCAGAATTTCTGTGGGAAGAAAGGACATGACATCCCAGAACTTTCAGATGAAGACAGGGTGGCAGACCTGGGATTGGCCGTGGATGTGACTGCACTCATGAACCAACTGAATGTCAAACTGCAGCGCAAGGGCCTTTTTGTGCATGAGATGTTCAGTGCAGTGACGGCTTTCAGGAGAAAGTTGCCGCTTCTCTCAAGCCAAGTGAAGGACAACATTCTGACCCACTTGCCAACACTAAAAGAAGCCACAAGATGAGCCGATCACCTCCACAAATACTCAAGCAAGTTAGAAGCCCTGCATGGAGAGTTTTTGAGGCCATTCCAAGATTTCAAAACTATTGAGTGAAATGCACATGGTTTCTTCTCCCTTCAACTGCAGTGTGGACAATGCACCAAGCCATGTTCAGATGGAGCTCATTGACCTGCAGTCTGACATACTTCTGGCCGAGCACTTCAGGTCAGTCTCGTTGTTGGACTTTTACTCCTCCCTCAAAGAGGAGAACTTTCCACACCTGAGGAGGCATGCTCAGAGGATTCTGGTCCTCTATGTATGTGAACAGACATTTTCTGTGATGAAGTTCAACAAATCCAAACACAGATCCTCTATCACTGATGAGCACCTCTCAGCTGTCCTTCGCATAGCCGCCTCAGACATTCAGCCAGATTTCAATGCCCTTGTTCAAGCCCAGAACAGACTGGATTATTCGCACTGAAGAGGTCAAATGAGGTGGAAAACATAACAAGTTATTGTTTGTTGTATTGCAGTATTTCTATAAACTTGTTAAGTTGTTTGTTCTTTTTCCTTGTTTGTGGAACAAAGTTAAAGGCCTACTAAAATGAATTGTTTTTATTTAAACGGGGATAGCAGATCCATTCTATGTGTCATACTTGATCATTTCGCGATATTGCCATATTTTTGCTGAAAGGATTTAGTAGAGAACAACGACGATAAAGTTCGCAACTTTTAGCGTGACGTCGCAGGAGGAAGGATTCCTCACAATTCCCCGTTGTTTACAATGGAGCGAGAGAGATTCGGACCGAGAAAGCAACGATTACCCCATTAATTTGAGCGAGGATGAAAGATTCGTGGATGAGGAACGTTAGAGTGAAGAACTAGAGAGGCAGTGCAGGGTGTATCTTTTTTCGCTCTGACCGTAACTTAGGTACAAGCTGGTTCATTGGATTCCACACACTCTCCTTTTTCTATTGTGGATCACGGATTTGTATTTTAAACCACCTCGGATACTATATCCTCTTGAAAATGAGAGTCGAGAACGCGAAATGGACATTCACAGTGACTTTTATCTCCACGACAATACATCAGCGAAGCTCTTTAGCTACTGCGCTAACGTGATAGCATCTGGCTCAAATGCAGATAGAAACAAAATAAATAAATCCCTGACTGGAAGGATAGACAGAAGATCAACAATACTATTAAACCATGGACATGTAACTACACGGTTAATAATTCTCAGCCTGGCAAAGCTTAACACTGCTGTTGCTAACGACGCTGAAGCTAACTTAGCAACTTAGCAACCGGACCTCACAGAGCTATGATAAAAACATTAGCGCTCCACCTACGCCAGCCAGCCCTCATCTGCTCATCAACACCCATGCTCACCTGCGTTTCAGCGATCGACGGCGCGACGAAGGACTTCACCCGATCACAGATGCGGTTGGCGGCTAGCATCGGCTAGCGCGTCTGCTATCCAAGTAAGTACTCCTGGTTGTGTTGCTGCAGCCAGCCGCTAATACACCGATCCCACCTACAACTTTCTTCTTTGGAATCTCCATTGTTCATTAAAGGCCTACTGAAAGCCACTACTACCAACCACGTAGTCTGATAGTTTATATATCAATGATGAAATCTTATCATTGCAACACATGCCAATACGGCCGGGTTAACTTATAATGTGCAATTTTAAAATTCCCGCCACACTTCCGGTTGAAAAACTCCTTTGGATATGACGTATGCGCGTGACGTCACAAAATGCACGGAAGTGTTTGGGCCCTATGGGACACAATACACAAAGCTCTGTTTTCTTCGACAAAATTCCACAGTATTCTGGACATCTGTGTTGGTGAATCTTTTGCAATTTGTTTAATGAACAATGGAGGCTGCAAAGAAGAACGTTGTAGGTGGGATCGATCGGTGTCTTAGCGACTAAGTACAATACTTACAGCAACACAACAAGGACTACTTACCCTGATAGATGACGCCTAGCTGATGCTTGCCGCCAAACCCACGGATGAAGTCCTTCGTCGCGCCGTCGATCGCTGGAACGCAGGTGAGCACGGCTGTTGATGGGAAGATGAGGGCTGGCTGGCGTAGGTGGAGCGCTAATGTTTTATCATAGTTCTGTGAGGTCCGGTTGCTAAGTTGCTAAATTAGCCTTAGCGTCGTTAGCAACAGCATTGTTAAGCCTTACCAGGCTGAGAATTTTTAACCGTGTAGTTACATGTCCATGGTTTTATAGTATTGTTGGTCTTCTGTCTATCCTTCCAGTCAGGGATTTATTTATTTTGTTTCTATCTTCATTTGAGAACGATGCTATCACGTTAGCTGAGTAGCTAAGTGTGTCACCGATGTATTGTCATGGAGATAAATGTCACTTTGAATATCCATTTTGCGTGCTCGACTCTCATTTTCAAGAGGATATAGTATCCCAGGTGGTTTAAAATACAAATCCGTGATCTACAATAGAAAAAGGAGAGAGTGTGGAATCCAATGAGCCAGCTTGTACCTAAGTTACGGTCAGAGCCAAAAAAGATACGTCCATCACTGCCTCTCAAGTCCTTCACTGTAACGTTCCTCATCTACGAATCTTTCATCCTCGCTCAAATTAATGGGGTAATCGTCACTTTCTCGGTCCGAATCTCTCTCGCTCCATTGTAAATAAAGAAAAATTGTGAGGAATACTAGCTCCTGTGACGTCACGCTACTTCCGCTACAGGCAAGGCTTTTTTTATCAGCGAGCAAAAGTTGCGAACTTTATCGTCGATTTTCTCTACTAAATCCTTTCAGCAAAAATATGGCAATATCGCGAAATGATCAAGTATGACACATAGAATGGATCTGCTATTCCCATTTAAATTTAAAAAAATCATTTCAGTAGGCCATTAAACAAATTGCAAAAGATTCACCAGCACAGATGTCCAGAATACTGTGGAATTGTTCGATGAAAACAGAGCAGTTTGTATGGTGACACATTGGGTACGAATACTTCCGTTACCGTCGTGACGTCACGCGCATACGTCATCATACATAGACGTTTCCAAGCGGAAGTTTAGCGGGAAATTAAAAACGTCACTTTATAAGTTAACCCGGCCGTATTGGCATGTGTTGCAATGTTAAGATTTCATCATTGATATATAAACTATCAGACTGCGTGGTCGCTAGTAGTGGCTTTCAGTAGGCCTTTAAAGTGTGAACAAGTTAAAAATAAATTGCAGTGATTCAATGATTGTTTTTGTTTTCTTATTTCAATTTCACATAGCCTAATATGAATATTTAAGGATTAAGAGTTTAAATAAAAACATCAAAAGCAACATGCTTTTGTATAAAGTTAAGTTAGGTTAAATCAGGGGTCGGCATGTGGCTCTTTAGCGCCGCCCTAGTGGCTCTCTGAAGCTTTTTCAAAAATGTATGAAAAATGGAAAAAGATGAGGGGGAAAAAAATACATTTTTTGTTTTAATATGGTTTCTGTAGGAGGAAAAACATGACATAAACCTCCCTAATTGTTATAAAGCACACTGTTTATATTAAACATGCTTCACTGATTCGAGTATTTGGCGAGCGCCGTTTTGTCCTACTAATTTTGGCGGTCCTTGAACTCACCTTAGTTTGTGTCCATGTATAACTTTCTCCGACTTTCTAGGACGTGTTTTATGCCACTTCTTTTTCTGTCTCATTTTGTCCACCACACTTTTAACGTGCGTGAATGCACAAAGGTGAGTTTTGTTGATGTTATTGACTTGTGTGGAGTGCTAATCAGACATATTTGGTCACTGCATGACTGCAAGCTAATCGATGCTAACATGCTATTTAGGCTAGCTGTATGTACATATTGCATCATTATGCCTCGTTTGTAGCTATATTTGAGCTCATTTAGTTCCCTTTAAGTCATCTCAATTCAATGTATATCTCATGACACACTATCTGTATGTAATATGGCTTTTAATTTGTTGCGGCTCCAGACAGATTTGTTTTTGTATTTTTGCTCCAATATGGCTCTTTCAACATTTTGGGTTGCCGACCCCTGGGTTAAATGGAATTATTATTATTATTATTTATTTTACGGTATATCAAAAATAATATCGAGCAAAATTTAACTGAAATATTGTCGATGTGGCCCTCCAGCAGTGCTCGTGTTGCTCATGCGGCCCCCGGTACAAATTAATTGCCCACCCCTGTCCTAGGACGTAAAGCTAATTAATGCATGACGTCCCCTCAGTAACGAAGCTTCATGAATGTTCTCATCACGTGTCTCAACTATTGGTGGATTGCAAACAGCTGGAAGCAGGTTCATCCTTCTTCTTCCAGCCGCAAACATTTAACAAACTGCAGTGACAGAAACACGGAGTGTTTGGCGCCAGTGGGAGGAATCATTCTCCCCTCGCCGTGTTTGTGACATTCTCCGGCCCCGTGAATCCGAGAGGAAACAGAGCAGCCCCAAGTTGGGACTGAAGACTGGTAATCTTCAGTGAGCCGGGCAGTGACTGATGAACAATCTGACGCTTTGTGCCGGCAGTTTGCTCCCGCTGCTCCAAATGACTTCTGCTGGTGTGAACAAGGCTTTGCAGCAGAACTCCACTGCTTACCCGGCAGAAGGAACCGATGGGACGCCAATTGAGCAGCGTAAGCTGCTAGGATTTAGAAAAATGTACTTTCACTTGTGTCCTCAAAGTTGTTGGATGGATTCACTGTGTTGTGCGTCTTTAGGAGAAGGAAGGTGAAGGACCCAGATTCACCTTACTCAGTAAGTTCCTTCCAAACATCTGACCCCCTGTCCTTTCCACAGAGGGATATGTTTTAAAGGCCTACTGAAATGATTTTTTTTTATTTAAACGGGAATAGCAGATCCATTCTATGTGTCATACTTGATCATTTCGCGATATTGCCATATTTTTGCTGAAAGGATTTAATAGAGAAAATCGACGATAAAGTTCGCAACTTTTGCTCGCTGATCAAAAAAAGCCTTGCCTGTAGCGGAAGTAGCGTGACGTCACAGGAGCTAGTATTCCTCACAATTCCCCGTTGTTTACAATGGAGCGAGAGAGATTCGGACCGAGAAAGTGACGATTACCCCATTAATTTGAGCGAGGATGAAAGATTCGTAGATGAGGAACGTTACAGTGAAGGACTTGAGAGACAGTGATGGACGTATCTTTTTTCGCTCTGACCGTAACTTAGGTACAAGCTGGCTCATTGGATTCCACACTCTCCTTTTTTTATTGTGGATCACGGATGTGTATTTTAAACCACCTGGGATACTATATCCTCTTGAAAATGAGAGTCGAGAACGCAAAATGGACATTCAGTGCCTTTTATCTCCACGACAATACATCGGCGAAATGCTTTAGCTACGAGCTAACGTGATAGCATCGTGCTTTAACTGCATATAGAAACAAAAAAATAAACCCCTGACTGGAAGGATAGATAGAAAATCAACAATACTATTAAACCGTGGACATGTAAATACACGGTTAATGCTTTCCAGGCTGGCGAAGGTTAACAATGCTGTGCTAACGACGCCATTGAAGCTAACTTAGCAACGGGACCTCACAGAGCAATGCTAAAAACATTAGCTCTCCACCTACGCCAGCCAGCCCTCATCTACTCATCAACACCCGTGCTCACCTGCGTTCCAGCGATCGGCAGAAGGACGAAGGACTTCACCCGATGCGTTTGGCGGCCCGGAGACGTAGGAAGTCAAGGTGAGGTCGGCGGCTAGCGCGGCTAGCGCGGCTAGCGCTCCAACAAAGTCCTCCTGGTTGTGTTGCTGTAGTCCGCTGCTAATACACCGATCCCACCTACAACTGTCTTCTTTGCAGCCTTCATTGTTCATTAAACAAATTGCAAAAGATGTCCAGAATACTGTGGAATTATGAAATGAAAACAGAGCTTTTTGTATAGGATTTTACGGGTACCATAACTTCCGTTACTCTGACTTCGTCACGCGCATACGTCATCATACCGCAACGTTTCAGCCGGATATTTCCCGGGAAGTTTTAAAAGTCACTTTATAAGTTAACGCGGCCGTATTGGCATGTGTTGCAATGTTAATATTTCATCATTGATATATAAACTATCAGACTGCGTGGTCGCTAGTAGTAGGTTTCAGTAGGCCTTTAAGGGCAAATATAGGGGTACTGTGGCAACCGACTGACTGAGGTGCTAACATGAATCTTTTGACACCTCGCTCCAACTACCCGACCCTGCTTGAAGACAGCGTCCATCACCCTTGGACCAAAGAGCACCACAGTCAGTACGTGTCCAGGCACTCAAATAGTTTGGTTCTAAATAAGTCTTCCATGGAAACAGCTTAAAGGCCTACTGAAAGCCACTACTACCGACCACACAGTCTGATAGCTTATATATCAATGATGAAATCTTAACATTGCAACACATGCCAATACGGCCGGGTTAACTTATAAAGTGACATTTTAAATTTCCCGCAAACTTCCGGTTGAAAACGTCTATGTATGATGACGTATGCGCGTGACGTCAATGGTTGAAACGGAAGTATTGGTACCCCATTGTATCCAATACAAAAAAGCTCTGTTTTCATCTCAAAATTCCACAGTATTCTGGACATCTGTGTCGGTGAATCTTTTGCAATTTGTTTAATGAACAATGAAGACTGCAAAGAAGAAAGTTGTAGGTGGGATCGGTGTATTAGCGGCTGGCTGCAGCAACACAACCAGGAGGACTTTGACTTGGATAGCAGACGCGCTAACCGACGCTAGCCGCCGACCGCACGGATGATCGGGTGAAGTCCTTCGTCCTTCCGTCGATCGCTGGAACGCAGGTGAGCACGGGTGTTGATGAGCAGATGAGGGCTGGCTGGCGTAGGTGGAGCGCTAATGTTTTTATCATAGCTCTGTGAGGTCCCGTTGCTAAGTTAGCTTCAATGGCGTCGCTAGCAACAGCATTGTTAAGCTTCGCCAAGCTGGGAATTATTAACCGTGTATTTACATGTCCATGGTTTAATAGTATTGTTGATCTTTCCAGTCTGGGGCTTATGTATTTTGTTTGTGTCTGCATTTGAGCCCGATGCTTTCACGTTAGCTCAGTAGCTAAAGAGCTTCGCCGATGTATTGTCGTGGAGATAAAAGGCACTGAATGTCCATTTGGCGTTCTCGACTCTCATTTTCAAGAGGATATAGTATCCCAGGTGGTTTAAAATACAAATCCGTGATCCACAATAGAAAAAGGAGAGAGTGTGGAATCCAATGAGCCAGCTTGTACCTAAGTTACGGTCAGAGCAAAAAAAGATACGTCCTGCGCTGCACTGTAGTCCTTCACACTCACTTTCCTCATCCACAAATCTTTCATCCTCGCTCAAATTAATGGGGTAATCGTCGCTTTCTCGGTCCGAATCTCTCTCGCTGCATTGTAAACAATGTGTAGATGTGAGGAGTCCTTCCTCCCGTGACGTCACGCTACTTCCGGCAAGGCTTTTTTTTATCAGATACCAAAAGTTGTGAACTTTATCGTCGATGTTCTCTACTAAATCCTTTCAGCAAAAAGATGGCAATATCGCGAAATGATCAAGTATGACACATAGAATGGATCTGCTATCCCCGTTTGAATAAAAAAAATTAATTTCAGTCGGCCTTTAATCCGATCGGTTTTTGAAAAGTCAGACTAACACACCTGGATTATGCGATTGGAAATTAGATTTCTCGAGGGGGGGGGGGGGGGGGTGTGCGGCCGGAGAGGACCCTTCGTATCGCGCATGCACCGGTCTCAAAGTGTGGGTTGTAAGCCGGAATGGCAAGCTTCCTCTGGAACTGTCTCAGTCGAGGCATGAACGGTCTTTTCCTGCAATCTATAGAACCCTTTTGAATGAACTCCGAGATGATCTCTGTCCGATTATTCTATCAATATTACAAATAATGGTGCCTTCACAGATGTGTAAGTTACCCATGTCTTGGGCACTAATACACCCCCATACCATCACACATGCTGCCTTTTACACTTTGTCCCTAGAACAATCCGGATGGTTCTTTTCCTCTTTGGTCCGGAGGACACCACGTCCACAGTTTCCAAAAACAATTTGAAATGTGGACTCGTCAGACCACAGAACACTTTCCCACTTTGCATCAGTCCATCTTAGATGAGCTCGGGCCCAGCGAAGCCAACGGCGTTTCTGGGTGTTGTTGATAAATGGCTTTGGCTTTGCAAAGTACCGTTTTAACTTGCACTTACAGATGTAGCGACCAACTGTAGTTACTGACAGTGGGTTTCTGAAGTGTTCCTGAGCCCATGTGGTGATATCCTTTACACACTGATGTCGCAGTACCGCCTGAGGGATGGAAGATCACAACCTTGCCACTTACGTGCAGTGATATTTCCAGATTCTCTGAACTTTTTGATGATATTACGGAGCGTAGATGGTGAAATCCCTAAATTCCTTGCAATAGCTGCTTGAGAAATGTTGTTCTTAAACAATTTGCTCAGGCATTTGTTGACAAAGTGGTGACCCTCGCCCCGTCCTTGTTTGTGAATGACTGAGCATTTCATGGAAGCTGCTTTTACACCCAATCATGGCACCCACCTGTTCCCAATTAGCCTGTCCACCTGTGGGATGTTCCAAATAAGTCTTTGACGAGAATTCCTCAACTTTCTCAGTCTTTTTTGCCACTGGTGCCAGCTTTTTTTAAACATGCTGCAGGCATCAAATTCCAAATGAGCTAATATTTGCAAAAATGAACAACGTTTTTCAGTTCCAACGTTAAATATCTTGTCTTTGAAGTCTATTCAATTGAATACAAGTTCAAAAGGATTTGTTTTATTCTCTTTTTATTTAGCATTCACACAACTTCACTGCTTTGTAGTTTGTACATAAGAAGTTGGCTCCTCCCCCTCGGAAAGCGGCTTTGTCTTGATTTGTTTCATTGGGGGAAAAAACCAAACGTGGTAAAGAAGCAACAGGAGACGATTCGTTTGTGTTTCAAAACATCTTTCTTTGTTGTTTGCACATTTTTTTTTGCTCACTTTTTGCAGACGCGTCAAGGCCAATTGTGCACATTTGACAATTCGTGAAGGAAGAGATGAAACAATAATGTCGTGTTTTAACATCGTTTCCATGTTGTTTGTCGACTGACAGCGACGTGAAAAGGAGCCAGAATGTTCCGGGAGAACGGAGGCAATCATCTTCTCGTATTCGTCTCATTGCTTCATTTAATTTTGTTTTGACGTTTCTGTCCAAGCAAGACATGAGATGCAAATAAGCTCTGCATCAGCCGCTGTTTATCCTTCTCAATATTCTACATTGGAGTTGGGCAAATGGAAACATCCTCTGACACGTCCAATTGAAGGCAGGATAAATCACGTACCACCGCAGAAACGCCACAAATATTCAAATATAGAAATAGTCTATGAAGAATAGAACCATCAAAACACTCACATGGTTTTACTAATCAGTTTGCATGTCAACGCAAAATACTGAAGCATTTCCAGGTCGTGGTTATGTTGTAGTGGCCGGGTGACAACTGTAATGTCCTGTAATCTACAGTAGAACACACTTAACTACTACATTAGGTCAAATAAGTGTAAAGGTGACTATAGGAGTGTTGTTTTCATGTTTAGAGGGCTCTAATTGTGTTATTAACTAAAAAACGGTTTTTGTAGGCTTTAACTCTGAAAATATTGGATTTAATAATAATACTCCTGATACTCCCTCCACACCCCTGATTGTAAATAATGTAAATAATTCAATGTGATTATCTTGTGTGATGACTGTATTATGATGATAGTATATATGATAGTATATCATGAATCAATTTAAGTGGACCCCGACTTAAACAAGTTGAAAAACTTATTCGGGTGTTACCATTTAGTGGTCAATTGTACGGAATATGTACTTCACTGTGCAACCTACTAATAAAAGTCTCAATCAATCTCAAAAAGTATGCGCGCGACGAAGTCAGAGTAACGGAAGTTATGGTACCCCGTAGAATCCTATACAAAAAGCTCTGTTTTCATTTCATAATTCCACAGTATTTTGGACATCTTTTGCAATTTGTTTAATGAACAATGAAGGCTGCAAAGAAGACAGTTGTAGGTGGGATCGGTGTATTAGCAGCGGACTACAGCAACACAACCAGGAGGACTTTGTTGGAGCGCTAGCCGCGCTAGCCGCGCTAGCCGCCGACCTCACCTTGACTTCCTACGTCTCCGGGCCGCCAAACGCATCGGGTGAAGTCCTTCGTCCTTCTGCCAATCGCTGGAACGCAGGTGAGCACGGGTGTTGATGAGTAGATGAGGGCTGGCTGGCGTAGGTGGAGAGCTAATGTTTTTAGCATAGCTCTGTGAGGTCCCGTTGCTAAGTTGCTAAGTTAGCTTCAATGGCGTCGTTAGCACAGCATTGTTAACCTTCGCCAGCCTGGAAAGCATTAACCGTGTATTTACATGTCCACGGTTTAATAGTATTGTTGATTTTCTATCTATCCTTCCAGTCAGAGGTTTATTTTTTTGTTTCTATATGCAGTTAAAGCACGATGCTATCACGTTAGCTCGTAGCTAAAGCATTTCGCCGATGTATTGTCGTGGAGATAAAAGGCACTGAATGTCCATTTGGCGTTCTGGACTCTCATTTTCAAGAGGATATAGTATCCCAGGTGGTTTAAAATACAAATCTGTGATCCACAATAGAAAAAGGAGAGAGTGTGGAATCCAATGAGCCAGCTTGTACCTAAGTTACGGTCAGAGCGAAAAAAGATACGTCCATCACTGCCTCTCAAGTCCTTCACTGTAACGTTCCTCATCTACGAATCTTTCATCCTCGCTCAAATTAATGGGGTAATCATCACTTTCTCGGTCCGAATCTCTCTCGCTCCATTGTAAACAACGGGGAATTGTGAGGAATACTAGCTCCTGTGACGTCACGCTACTTCCGCTACAGGCAAGGCATTTTTTTATCAGCGAGCAAAAGTTGCGAACTTTTCTCTATGAAATCCTTCTCTATGAAATCCTTTCAGCAAAAATATGGCAATATCGCGAAATGATCAAGTATGACATAGAATGGATCTGCTATTCCCGTTTAAATTTAAAAAAATCATTTCAGTAGGCATTTAAACAAGTTGAAAAACGTATTGGGGTGTTACCATTTAGTGGTCAATTGTACGGAATATGTACTTCACTGTGCAACCTACTAATAAAAGTCTCAATCAATCAATACTTCCAGGAAATTAATTAATCGCGGTCATTTCTAAAATTAATTCGCCGCGATAAATTAAGGAGGACTTTTGCTTCTGTCATAGTTGTCCCACATTGAAGGTTTATTTCTGTCTCCAGGAGCGCTGACTGAACTCACCTGCCTCTGATTAGTGATCAGGAAACTAATGACTGCTAATCAGAAAGCTTTATATGCCAGTGTCGCCCTGCCTTTGTCGCGGCACCGATGCTAGCTAGCCTTGTGCTGCTGTTACGTTTCTTGTAAAAAAAAATGTCTGATTCTCGATTGCATTTAGTGCAAAACAAGATTCTGGTGAAAGATGTGGTCGGAGTTTGGAATATTTAGACTGCTGTGATTGAGTTAAGAATTGCGATTATTATTTGTAACGATTTTTAATCAATTCAAAAAAATTAATTTTGAATTATTTATTTTATTTTTGTTAATTTGTCCTGTCCAGCCATTCAGACAAATCATATATATATATATATATATATATATATATATATATATATATATATATATATATATATATATATATATATATATATATATATATATATATATATATATATATATATATATATATATATATATATATATATATATATATATATTTATATATATATATATATATATATATATATACATGTATGCATGTATGTATATACATGTATGTATATATGTATGTACATGTATGTATATATGTATGTATATATGTATATACATGTATGCATGCATGTATATATATATATGTATATATATATATGTATATATGTATATATACATGTACAGTATGCATGTATGTATATACATGTATGCATAGATGTGTATATACATGTATGTATATATATATATATATATATATATATATATATATATATATATATATATATATATATATATATATATATATACATGTATATACATGTATGCATGCATGTATATATACATGTATGTATATATGTATGTATGTATATATACATGTATGCATGCATGTATATATACATGTATGTATATATATATGTATGTATATATACATGCATGCATAGATTTATATATATACATGTATATACATGTATGTATATATGTATATATATATATATGTATATACATGTATGCATGCATGTATATATACATGTATGTATATATATATGTATGTATATATACATGCATGCATAGATTTATATATACATGTATATACATGTATATATATATATATATATATATATATATATATATATATATATATATATATATATATATATATATATATATATATATATATATATATATATATATATATATATATATATATATATATATATATATATATATATATATATATATATATGTATATACATGTATGCATGCATGTATGCAGAAAAAGTTATATTAGGTTAATTTCTGATGTAAAAGTTGCATGAATGCACAACAGACAGTTAAATGGTGCAAAGAAGAGGATTCCTTGTTCAGGTGTGGCCTGCAGGTGTGTCTTGAAGAAATATGGTGCAGGAGATGTGCTGATCCTCAAAGGATGTTTCCACCTTCCTCCTCAGCGCCTCCAGGACAGGACTTGGCAGTTGTCCTGTCGTTTGGAACTCTGCCTTGCTTTCTCTATCTCTCCTTGAAAAGACACTCCTGCAGTTCAGGACGAGATCCAAACCTGCTTTTGCTGCTCAACATCTGAACTTTTTCCAAAAAAAAGCGTATTCCTGAAGGCATTCGGAACATTCCATCAATACTTCACAAGACCTTTAATGGAGAACAATAACAGATTACTTTAACGGTGTAACACATACCCTTGAAAAAAGTCTGAAAACGTTGAGGCCGAGAGCAAACAAGCAATTGGTGTACAATAGTAATGTGTAGAAGTCCACAGAAAAGTCGTTCAACATCTGAATTATATATATATATATATATATATATATATATATATATATATATATATATATATATATATATATATATATATATATATATATATATATATATATATATATATATATATATATATATATATATATATGTATATACATACAATCGAGGTTGCAGAATCAGAAAATGAAAGCAACAACTAGTCCTGATGAAAGCAACAACTAGTCCTGATGAAAGCAACCACTAGTCCAGATGAAAGCAACAACTAGTCCCGATGAAAGCAACAACTAGTCAATCAATCATCAATCAATCAATGTTTATTTATATAGCCCTAAATCACAAGTGTCTCAAAGGGCTGTACAAGCCACAACTAGTCCTGATGAAAGGAACAACTAGTCCCGATGAAAGCAACCACTAGTCCTGATGAAAGCAACAACTAGTCCCGATGAAAGCAACAACTAGTCCTGATGAAAGCAACAACTAGTCCAGATGAAAGCAACAACTAGTCCTGATGAAAGGAACAACTAGTCCCGATGAAAGCAACCACTAGTCCAGATGAAAGCAACAACTAGTCCCGATGAAAGCAACAACTAGTCAATCAATCATCAATCAATCAATGTTTATTTATATAGCCCTAAATCACAAGTGTCTCAAAGGGCTGTACAAGCCACAACTAGTCCTGATGAAAGGAACAACTAGTCCCGATGAAAGCAACCACTAGTCCAGATGAAAGCAACAACTAGTCCTGATGAAAGCAACAACTAGTACCGATGAAAGCAAAAACTAGTCCAGATGAAAGCAACAACTAGTCCAGATAAAAGCAACAACTAGTCCAGATTAAAGCAACAACTAGTCCCGATGAAAGCAACAACTAGTCCAGATGAAAGCAACAACTAGTCCCGATGAAAGCAACAACTAGTCCAGATGAAAGCAACAACTAGTCCTGATGAAAGCAACAACTAGTACCGATGAAAGCAACATCTAGTCCAGATGAAAGCAACAACTAGTCCCGATGAAAGCAACATCTAGTCCAGATGAAAGCAACAACTAGTCCTGATGAAAGCAACAACTAGTCCCGATGAAAGCAACAACTAGTACCGATGAAAGCAACATCTAGTCCAGATGAAAGCAACAACTAGTCCTGATGAAAGCAACAACTAGTCCCGATGAAAGCAACAACCAGTACCGATGAAAGCAACAACTAGTGCAGATGAAAGCAACAACTAGTCCTGATGAAAGCAACAACTAGTCCCGATGAAAGCAACAACTAGTACCGATGAAAGCAACATCTAGTCCAGGTGAAAGCAACAACTAGTCCTGATGAAAGCAACAACTAGTACCGATGAAAGCAACAACTAGTACAGATGAAAGCAACAACTAGTCCTGATGAAAGCAACAACTAGTCCCAATGAAAGCAACAACTAGTACCGATGAAAGCAACAACTAGTGCAGATGAAAGCAACAACTAGTCCTAATGAAAGCAACAACTAGTCCCGATGAAAGCAACAACTAGTACAGATGAAAGCAACAACTAGTCCCGATGAAAGCAACAACTAGTCCTGATGAAAGCAACAACTAGTCCCGATGAAAGCAACAACTGGTACCGATGAAAGCAACAACTAGTACAGATGAAAGCAACAACTAGTCCTGATGAAAGCAACAACTAGTCCCGATGAAAGCAACAACTAGTACCGATGAAAGCAACAACTAGTGCAGATGAAAGCAACAACTAGTCCTGATGAAAGCAACAACTAGTCCCGATGAAAGCAACAACTAGTACAGATGAAAGCAACAACTAGTCCCGATGAAAGCAACAACTAGTCCTGATGAAAGCAACATCTAGTCCCGATGAAAGCAACAACTAGTCCTGATGAAAGCAACAACTAGTCCCGATGAAAGCAACAACTAGTCCTGATGAAAGCAACATCTAGTCCCGATGAAAGCAACAACTAGTCCTGATGAAAGCAACAACTAGTCCCGATGAAAGCAACAACTAGTACAGATGAAAGCAACAACTAGTCCAGATGAAAGCAACAACTAGTACAGATGAAAGCAACAACTAGTCCTGATGAAAGCAACAACTAGTCCCGATGAAAGCAACAACTAGTCCCGATGAAAGCAACAACTAGTCCCGATGAAAGCAACAACTAGTCGAGATGAAACTAGTGAATGTAGAGCAGGGTTGGAGGTGTTTGACTTTGGGAGTGAGGCGTACCAAAGACAGTGTGTCAGGGTTGCAGGTGTTTGACTTTGGGAGTGAGGCGTACCAAAGACAGTGTGTCAGGGTTGGAGGTGTTTGACTTTCGGAGTGAGGCGTACCAAAGACAGTGTGTCAGGGTTGGAGGTGTTTGACTTTGGGAGTGAGGCGTACCAAAGACAGTGTGTCAGGGTTGCAGGTGTTTGACTTTGGGAGTGAGGCGTACCAAAGACAGTGTGTCAGGGTTGCAGGTGTTTGACTTTGGGAGTGAGGCGTACCAAAGACAGGACATGGACACACAACAAGGTCTATGGTTTCTGGCACACGTTGACGTGGAAATGCTGAACTATTTGGTTTTGATTAGTGCCACAACCTTTACTCTGGCAGGTCGCCATCAGACCGTAATCCCCGGGAGGTCGGCCAGCCGGAGCGTCACGCCATTATTCGGGCTGCGACGCGCCGGCTCGAGCACTTTCATCCAGAAAATGGGATGGTGCGGCGGTGAGGTTTATAGGCCAGCGGTGAGAAGAGCAAAATGGAAAGTGCGCCTCTTAATTATCCAGCAGACGGCAGAAGTGTGAAGCGTGTCTCTCTCTGCTGGACTTTTATCACCTGGCCGTCTCGTCACCTGCGCTTGTGCCTGAACGCATGTCGTGTTCCGGAGAGAAGGATTTAGGGAAGTGGTTCAATTCAAAGAGCCGTTCAAAAGACTGATTGAAATGATTATTTGTACTTTGTTGTCCTTCTTCCAATGAAACAATCACTACTAGCAGGTGTGCGACTCCATTTTGGCCCCAAGACAAAATCATTTTTTAAGTAAATTTTAAATATCTGATTGTTGCAAATTTGCACCAAAATGTGGACGATGCGAGTAAACCAGGTCAATGACCGTAACTTGTGCGTTGCAGTGATTACAGCACAGAATACACTTCTATGACCCAATCCAAACAACCTTCCCTAGTCATGGCACAACAAATAAATCACACATAACACAACCTGCTCACTAAACATTGTGGATAATACATCAAAAAAATGTTCAAGCGTCATGATTTTTTTTCCAAATTACACCCATTTACTTTCATTACAGTGCATGATGGGAAAAATGCACAAACTCTCTACACAATTATCCATGTTTGGCGCATTTTAGCTGCTTGATATTTTTGATTTATTTCAAAACTTTTAAATAGGATGTCACAGAAGTAAACAAGGTAGGAGTAGAAGTTTCACATACTCTTAATATCCAATTATAATAATTATGAATTATATATCCATCATACTACTATAATATGCAAATATATATATATATATATAGATATATATATATATATATATATATATATATATATATATATATATATATATATATATATATATATATATATATGTATATATATATGTAAGTATATATATATATTTATATATATATGTATATATATATATATACATATATATATATATATATATATATATATATATATATATATATATATATATATGTATGTATATATATATATATATTTATATATATATATTATATGTATATATATATATATATATATATATATATATATATATATATATATATATATATATATATATATATATATATATATATATATATATATATATATATATATAATATATTAATTGAGAATTGATGAGTCTTTACCCCAAGAATCACATCATATATATATATATATATATATATATATATATATATATATATATATATATATATATATATATATATATATATATATATATATATATATATATATATATATATATATATATATACATAGCCTAATACATAGCCTAATATATATATATATATATATATATATATATATATATATATATATATATATATATATATATATATATATATATATATATATAAATTGAGAATTGATTCTGAATCGAGTCTTTACCCCAAGAATCACATCATATATATATATATATATGATGATATATATATATATATATACATATATATATATATATATATATATATATATATATATATATATATATATATATATATATATATATATATATATATATATATATATATATATATATATTATTTTTATTTTTTATTTTTTTTTGGGCTGTATATTACTATTATCAACAATATGATCATCAACATCAACTATATGACCATTGTACAATATAACTACTACTATATTACTTACAGTATATTACTTGTTCAACCTTGAATCACTTTTTGCAAGTTCTGAGTCAGCATTTATTTAGCACTTATAGCTTACTGCCGTTTATGTCGACAGGATGCTGTTACAGGAGCAGGTGTGGGCGTCCATTATGTCGACAGGATGCTGTTACATGAGTGTCTGCTGTTACATTTCCCCATCAGTGCTAAGAAGAAAGGGAACATGTTTTTCATTTGAGATTTATTTTGCTTCTCCAAGCTCAGGAGATTCTTTTGTTGTTCTTCCTGAGGCAGCAGACTCCCACAGCACCAAGAGATGTTCCACGGAATGGAAGGCACGCCTCCACGGAATGTTCCGTGGAGGCGTGCCTTGAGCAGACCTCTTTGTACGTTGCTGAAGGCGTGCAACAAACTTTTGGCAAAGACAAACAGAGAACGTTTGGATGTGAAGAAAACATTTTCACTTCATAGTCACTCCTGTTGCCATCAACTCACCTGGCCATGTTCACCTGACCATGTTCACCTGTCCATGTTCACCTGACCATGTTCACCTGACCATGTTCACCTGGCCATGTTCACCTGACCGTGTTCACCTGACCGTGTTCACCTGGCCATGTTCACCTGACCATGTTCACCTGACCGTGTTCACCTGACCATGTTCACCTGACCATGTTCACCTGTCCATGTTCACCTGACCATGTTCACCTGGCCATGTTCACCTGACCATGTTCACCTGACCATGTTCACCTGACCATGTTCACCTGACCATGTTCACCTGACCGTGTTCACCTGGCCATGTTCACCTGACCGTGTTCACCTGACCGTGTTCACCTGACCGTGTTCACCTGGCCATGTTCACCTGACCATGTTCACCTGACCATGTTCACCTGGCCATGTTCACCTGACCGTGTTCACCTGGTCATGTTCACCTGACCATGTTCACCTGGCCATGTTCACCTGGCCATGTTCACCTGACCGTGTTCACCTGACCATGTTCACCTGGCCATGTTCACCTGACCGTGTTCACCTGGCCATGTTCACCTGACCATGTTCACCTGACCATGTTCACCTGACCGTGTTCACCTGGCCATGTTCACCTGACCGTGTTCACCTGGCCATGTTCACCTGACCGTGTTCACCTGGCCATGTTCACCTGACCGTGTTCACCTGGCCATGTTCACCTGACCATGTTCACCTGGCCATGTTCACCTGACCGTGTTCACCTGGCCATGTTCACCTGACCGTGTTCACCTGGCCATGTTCACCTGACCATGTTCACCTGACCATGTTCACCTGTCCATGTTCACCTGACCATGTTCACCTGACCATGTTCACCTGACCATGTTCACCTGTCCATGTTCACCTGACCATGTTCACCTGACCATGTTCACCTAGCGTGATTACATTACGATAGCAGGTATAAATATGCATGCAAACACTCCTACAGACATCACACATGTGACGGGTTAGTAAGTAAGAATAGTTGTAGTTATATTGTAAAACTTACAAACGTTGCTTGGAGTGGTGACTGAAGATTGAACACAAGTAGAAACGCTACAGACGGCCCGGAGAGGAACAGCACTTCTACTTCCAGTCGAAAGCTCAGTCTAAACAGCAAACTTGCCCCCAAGATGGCGCCATAGCACAAACAATAACACACCTAATCAGTGTTTTCGCGTTATGAGAGTCAACATTGCAACATTTTTTCTTTCAGTTTCACCTGTTTGCTTTTTCATTCTACTTTTCATGTTTTTTTGGAATATACAATTATATAACAAGCTCTAAATGAAATTAGATTTATCTGTTCCACAATAACTACATATGTACATGCTCTAGACCAGGGGTCCCCAACGCGGTGCCCGCGGGCACCAGGTCGCCCGTAAGGACCAGATGAGTAGCCCGCTGGCCTGTTCTAAAAATAGCTCAAATAGCAGCACTTACCAGTGAGCTGCCTCTATTTTTTAAATGTTATTTATTTACTAGCAAGCTGGTCTCGCTTTGCCCGACATTTTTAATTCTAAGAGAGACCAAACTCAAATGGAATTTGAAAATCCAAGGAAATATTTTAAAGACTTCACTTGTTTAATTTTTTTACTTTGCTTCTTATAACTTTCAGAAAGACAATTTTAGAGAAAAAATACAACCTTGAAAATTATTTTAGGATTTTTAAACACATATACCTTTTTACCTTTTAAATTCCTTCCTCTTCTTTCCGGACAATTTAAATCAATGTTCAAGTAAATTTATTTTTTCTATTGTAAAGAATAATAAATACATTTTAATTTAATTCTTCATTTTAGCTTCTGTTTTTTCGACGAAGAATATTTGTGAAATATTTCTTCAAACTTATTATTATTAAAATTTAAAAAAAATTATTCTGGCAAATCTAGAAAATCTGTAGAATCAAATATAAATCTTATTTCAAAGTCTTTTGAATTTCTTTTAACATTTTTGTTCTGGAAAATCTAGAAGAAATAATGATTTGTCTTTGTTAGAAATATAGCTTGGTCCAATTTGTTATATATTCTAACAAAGTGCAGATTGGATTTTAACCTATTTAAAACATGTCATCAAAATTCTAAAATTAATCTTAATCAGGAAAAATGACTAATGATGTTCCATAAATTCTTTTTTTAATTTTTTCAAAAAGATTCGAATTAGCTAGTTTTTCTCTTCTTTTTTTCGGTTGAATTTTGAATTTTAAAGAGTCGAAATTGAAGATAAACTATGTTTCAAAATTTAATTGTCATTTTTTTGTGTGTTTTCTCCTCTTTTAAAGCGTTCAATTAAGTGTAAATATCATTAATTATTAATAATAACATAGAGTTAAAGGTAAATTGAGCCAATTGACTATTTCTGGCAATTTATTGAAGTGTGTATTGTAGTAGAATTTCTGACCTTTGACCTATATTGCATGTCTAATGGGAATGTACGCTCATTTGATTTCTTTCCTATTCTGTGCCAGTGGGACAAAAGTGAATGTTAAGTCGTGCCAACCTGTCTACAGAATGTGTTGACTGTCTAAAGGATTCGAGTTGTTATGGAACAGATAGGGAAAAGATAAAAGACATTGACGCACTAGATAAGGAACGATGACGCACAAAAGACATATAAAAAATGGCAGAAGACCGAAACTCGAGAGTGATTTTGGCTTGTGTGTGTCTTGTTTGCTCCGGAGTGACATGTGGTCTGTCTGCACGGCCAACTCAATTCAACCTGCACTTCTGATAATGGGTAAATAAATTTGTTGTACTAAACTACTTTTGTTGCCTGTTTGAGCTTCGGACAATCCACTACAGTATGAAACTGGTAGCCCTTCGCATTAATCAGTACCCAAGAAGTAGCTCTTGCTTTCAAAAAGGTTGGTGACCCCTGCTCTGGACATTGTAATAACAGCCAAAAAAAACATTTTACTTACTTGAATCTGATGACTCCAGTCCAATGAAACAAATAGATGTTGTTCGAAGGAAACCTTGAGAGGTTGTGTGAGTTCATGGCCAGAAGGCGTGACTTATAAACAAATGTACGATCCAATAGCCTTGTGAGACTGAACAATAGGACCCAATGACTATGTAAATGTGGTAGAAAAAAAATAAATATATATATATAACAGATTGTTTTTTAGGATGGTTAAAGGCCTACTGAAATGATTTTTTTTATTTAAACGGGAATAGCAGATCCATTCTATGTGTCATACTTGATCATTTCGCGATATTGCCATATTTTTGCTGAAAGGATTTAGTAGAGAAAAGCGACGATAAAGTTCGCAACTTTTGCTCGCTGATAAAAAAAAGCCTTGCCTGTAGCGGAAGTAGCGTGACGTCACAGGAGCTAGTATTCCTCACAATTCCCCGTTGTTTACAATGGAGCGAGAGAGATTCGGACCGAGAAAGTGATGATTACCCCATTAATTTGAGCGAGGATGAAAGATTCGTAGATGAGGAACGTTACAGTGAAGGACTTGAGAGGCAGTGATGGACGTATCTTTTTTCGCTCTGAGCGTAACTTAGGTACAAGCTGGCTCATTGGATTCCACACTCTCCTTTTTCTATTGTAGATCACAGATTTGTATTTTAAACCACCTGGGATACTATATCCTCTTGAAAATGAGAGTCCAGAACGCCAAATGGACATTCAGTGCCTTTTATCTCCACGACAATACATCGGCGAAATGCTTTAGCTACGAGCTAACGTGATAGCATCGTGCTTTAACTGCATATAGAAACAAAAAAATAAAGGATAGAAGGAAGGATAGATAGAAAATCAACAATACTATTAAACCGTGGACATGTAAATACACGGTTAATGCTTTCCAGGCTGGCGAAGGTTAACAATGCTGTGCTAACGACGCCATTGAAGCTAACTTAGTAACTTAGCAACGGGACCTCACAGAGCTATGCTAAAAACATTAGCTCTCCACCTACGCCAGCCAGCCCTCATCTACTCATCAACACCCGTGCTCACCTGCGTTCCAGCGATCGGCAGAAGGACGAAGGACTTCACCCGATGCGTTTGGCGGCCCGGAGACGTAGGAAGTCAAGGTGAGGTCGGCGGCTAGCGCGGCTAGCGCTCCAACAAAGTCCTCCTGGTTGTGTTGCTGTAGTCCGCTGCTAATACACTGATCCCACCTACAACTGTCTTCTTTGCAGCCTTCATTGTTCATTAAACAAATTGCAAAAGATGTCCAGAATACTGTGGAATTATGAAATGAAAACAGAGCTTTTTGTATAGGATTCTACGGGGTACCATAACTTCCGTTACTCGGACTTCGTCACGCGCATACGTCATCATACCGCGACGTTTCAGCCAGGAAATTTCCCGGGAAGTTTTAAAAGTCACTTCATAAGTTAACCCGGCCGTATTGGCATGTGTTGCAATGTTAAGATTTCATCATTGATATATAAACTATCAGACTGCGTGGTCGCTAGTAGTAGGTTTCAGTAGGCCTTTAAAGGTAACGTTGTAATTTTCCAAAAAGGGGTGTTACAGGGTTAAGAGGATCATGGAAGATCTTGTCCAAATGTAAAGGGGAGGAATCACAAAAAAATGTAGGAAATACAGGATTTTTTTGAGTTCCAGATGCAGTCCTTGAAGTGTCACTCCCACATTGCTTTGTTCCGTTCTTCTCCTTTTTTGTCCATCTTCTTCCGCTTATTGGAGGTGGGGTCGCGGGGGCAGCAGCCTAAGCAGGACTATACTAATATAGTATAGTAATATAGTTTACCGTACAACCCTATGTGAGACTAGAAGGTTTTACACTCAGGATGTTCATCTCTCCACCACCTGACGCGGTCTCTCCAAAAACCGCGGGCAGAGAGAAAAGCTCTTGGGGCGAAACACGGGCGTCCTTTTCTGTGAAGCACTTGCCCAACAAGGAAGCTGACAAACGACAACGGCAGCAAAAGAGTGCTTCGCTTGAGGGCCAAATGTCGTCTGTGGTTGCATCCTCGCCGTTGTTGAATTAAAAATGTCAGCGAGGCCCCGGAGGTGACAGATTGTCATCCCTACAGGTGTTCTCGGGACGGGGAGGAGAGAGAGAGAGAGTTCCTGATGGCCTGAAGCTTCTTCTCCGTCCCGGGAGCTCCAGAAAGAGCTGACGTGTCGTGAGGAGCCTTCAGCAAATGTTTCCACCGGAGGAAGAAGACAAAAACAAGACATAAGGAGTCAAAGTGGCAGCATCCAGACTCCCAGGACCGAGTTCGTCGGAAATAGGAAGCATCTGGTCCCACCTGTGACCCGGCGTGGTCCACCAGAACATTTTGGGGAATTTTGATCATTATGAAAGACATGAGGATAGATGTTTGTTTGTTTTAATGCATTTTAACGCGTAAATAAAAGTCTGCTTACAGCTTAATCATTGGGAGGTCCTCTACTCCACCCACAACACCCGATTAATGACCATCCCAAATACACCAGCAATACTCTTATTTACATTTGGTGACTTGAACATTAACAAGTATTAGTGATATTGTCATAAATATTAACATGTATTAGTGATATTGTCATAAATATTAACAAGTATTAGTGATATTGTTATTATAAATATTAACAAATATTAGTGATGTCATAAATATTAACAAGTATTAGTGATATTGTTATTATAAATATTAACAAATATTAGTCATATTGTTATTATAAATATTAACAAGTATTAGAGATATTGTTATTATAAATATTAACAAGTATTAGTGATATTGTCATAAATATTAACAAGTATTAGTGATATTGTTATTATAAATATTAACAAGTATTACTGATATTGTTATTATAGATATTAACAAGTATTAGTGATATTGTTATTATAAATATTAACAAGTATTAGTGATATTGTTATTATAAATATTAACAAGTATTACTGATATTGTTATCATAAATATTAACAAGTATTAGTGATATTGCTATAAATATCAACAAGTATTAGTGATATTTGAATTATAAATATTAACAAGTATTAGTGATATTGTTATTATATATATTAACAAGTATTAGTCATATTCTTATCATAAATATTAACAAGTGGTAGTCATATTGTTATAAACATTAACACGTATTAAGGATATTATTATAAATATGAACAAGTATTAGTGATATTGTTATTATAAATATTAACAAGTAATAATGATGTTATCATAAATATTAACAAGTATTAGTGATAATGTTATTATAAATATTAACAAGCGTTAGTGATATTGTTATTATAAATATTAACAAGTATTAGTGATATTGTTATCATAAATATTAACAAGTATTAGTGATATTGTTATTATAAATATGAACAAGTATTACTGATATTGTTATTATAGATATTAACAAGTATTAGTGGTATTGTTATTATAAATATTAACAAGTATTAGTGATATTGTTATCATAAATATTAACAAGTATTAGTGATATTGCTATAAATATTAACAAGTATTAGTGATATTGTTATTATAAATATTAACTAGTATTAGTGATATTGTTATTATAAATATTAACAAGTATTAGTCATATTGTTATCATAAATATTAACAAGTGGTAGTCATATTGTTATAAACATTAACACGTATTAATGATATTATCATAAATATGAACAAGTATTAGTGATAATGTTATTATAAATATTAACAAGCATTCGTGATATTGTTCTTATAAATATTAACAAGTATTAGTGATATTGTTATTATAAATATTAACAAGTATTAGTGATATTGTTATTATAAATATTAACAAGTATTAGTCATATTGTTATCATAAATATTAACAAGTGGTAGTCATATTGTTATAAACATTAACACGTATTAATGATATTATTATAAATATGAACAAATATTAGTGATAATGTTATAATAAATATTAACAAGCGTTAGTGATATTATTATTATAAATATTAACAAGTATTAGTGATATTGTTATCATAAATATTAACAAGTATTAGTGATATTGTTATTATAAATATTAACTAGTATTAGTGATATTGTTATTATAAATATTAACAAGTATTAGTGATATTGTTATCATAAATATTAACAAGTGGTAGTCATATTGTTATAAACATTAACACGTATTAATGATATTATTATAAATATGAACAAGTATTAGTGATAATGTTATAATAAATATTAACAAGCGTTAGTGATATTGTTATTATAAATATTAACAAGCGTTAGTGATATTGTTATTATAAACATTAACAAGTATTAGTGATATTGTTATTATAAATATTAACAAGCGTTAGTGATATTGTTATTATAAACATTAACAAGTATTAGTGATATTGTTATTATAAATATTAACAAGTATTAGTGATATTGGTATTATAAATATTAACAAGTATTAGTGATATTTTTATCATAAATATTAACAAATAGAGATATTGTTATTATAAATATTAACAAGTGTTAGTGATATTGCCATTATAAACATTAACAAGTATTAGTGATATTGTTATTATAAATATTAACAAGTATTAGTGATACTGTTATTATAAATATGATCAAGTATAAGTGATATTGTTATGATAATTGTTATCATAAATATTAACAAATAGTAGTGATATTGTTATTATAATTGCTAACGCAGGCGAACTATTTATAGTGGCTGTGAGTGTTGACATGACCGACTGATTAGCTGCATCCTCGCTTCCTTGCTGGTCAACCTTTATTCTAGATCACAAATCATGCCTCTCACCTGGACAGAAGAAGTCTGAGTAGGTATTCCAACAACTTGGTACACTTTGACAGCCAATTTAGACCCGTTCCATGGCGAGAACGACACGGAAAGATGCTTGGTTCCACCCCCTGTTTCTTCTTGAGGATTATGAGTAATTCTTCATCTAAATGGGAATATTTGAACATCCTGGCAGTCGGCATCCTAATGACAGCAGACCTTGTACACTTGGACTGGACTCTCACAATATTATGTTAGATCCACTATGGACTGGACTCTCACTATTATGTTAGATCCACTATGGACTGGACTCTCACACTATTATGTTAGATCCACTATGGACTGGACTCTCACACTATTATGTTAGATCCACCATGGACTGGACTCTCACTATTATGTTAGATCCACTATGGACTGGACTCTCACACTATTATGTTAGATCCACTATGGACTGGACTCTCACTATTATGTTAGATCCACTATGGACTGGACTCTCACACTATTATGTTAGATCCACCATGGACTGGACTCTCACTATTATGTTAGATCCACTATGGACTGGACTCTCACACTATTATGTTAGATCCACTATGGACTGGACTCTCACTATTATGTTAGATCCACTATGGACTGGACTCTCACACTATTATGTTAGATCCACCATGGACTGGACTCTCACTATTATGTTAGATCCACTATGGACTGGACTCTCACACTATTATGTTAGATCCACTATGGACTGGACTCTCACACTATTATGTTAGATCCACTATGGACTGGACTCTCACAATATTATGTTAGATCCACTATGGACTGGACTCTCACTATTATGTTAGATGCACTATGGACTGGACTCTCACACTATTATGTTAGATCCACTATGGACTGGACTCTCACTATTATGTTAGATCCACTATGGACTGGACTCTCACTATTATGTTAGATCCACTATGGACTGGACTCTCACACTATTATGTTAGATCCACTATGAACTGGACTCTCACTATTATGTTAGATCCACTATGGACTGGACTCTCACACTATTATTTTAGATCCACTATGGACTGGACTCTCACTATTATGTTAGATCCACTATGGACTGGACTCTCACGCTAATAACTAGATCCACTCCACGTCCATTGCACCGGTCGCCGGGGGGGGGGGGGGGGGGGTCCCACATCTGTGGTGCCCTCCAAGGTTTCTGGTTGTTCCCATTGGGTTGAGTTTTTCCTTGCCCTGATGTGGGATCTGTCGTTGTGGCTTGTGCAGCCCTTTGAGACACTCGTGATTTAAGGCTATACAAATAAACTTTGATTGATTGACAGTCATACTTTATTGTCTTAGCTAATGCTCTTCATTCATTCATGACACCTGGTTTCCATGACGACGCCTGTATCTCTGCTGACTGCCGTGAAAAAAAGCTCAGTCCAAAACAAAGCAGATTGATGTGAGATTTGGGGGCAACATTTATGTATGAACTGAAATGAGCATGAAGGATGACACGCTCTCACCGCTCTCCTTTCTCGCGTTATTAGCACGGCGGTTGGATTTGATTGGTTGAGTGTGTCGCCTGTCACAAACTAGCGTGGCTGCCATTTTGGCGCAGGCCCCGCTCGCCACAGCCAAACATTGGCAGCTGTTGCCGCCGTCCTGGGAGAGCAGCCTGACACACTTCCACTTCATTCGCCGCTAAACTCTGCCTCATTTCCGTTTATGAACAATGATGGAAGACGGCTCTCTCTCCTTCTTCACGCTCCGTGCACCTTTGGCGATTTCACCTGGTCAGGGCCTCTTCGGAGCGTTGGCGGCGCTGCGTGACGGATACAAACCGTAGCCGCGTTCGCCAGTCAACTGTGAACCGATCAATAATAATAATAATAATTATAGATTGTATTTGTAAAAAAGCACTTTACATTGAGCAACCAACCTCAAAGTGCTACAGTGTATTCAAATAATAAATAAATGAAAAATAAAAACATTTAAAGATAATACAAATAAATTGTAGCCTAATAGCTAGAACTAGTATGCATACATCTAAAAAAATAATAAAAAAAAGGCTTTTTTTAAAAAGAAGGGTTTTTAAGCCTTTTTTAAAAGCATCCACAGTCTGTGGTGCCCTCAGGGGGTCAGGGAGAGCGTTCCACAGACAGTCTCCCATTGTTCGTAGCATTGTCCTCGGAGGTTGGAGGAGGTTAGCCTGTCCGGAGCGGAGGTGTCGTGTGGAGGATTGGGGGGTGAGTAGTTCTTTGAGGTAGAGGCGGGCATTTCCATGGAGGCACTGGTGGGTTAGTAGGGAGACTTTGTATTCAACCCTGAGTTGAACAGGAAGCCAGTGAAAGGATTTGAGAATTGGTGTGATATGATCGTATTTCCGCACTCTCATCAGGATCCTAGCAGCACTATTCTGTATGTATCGCAGCTTCTGGATCTTCTTGCTGGGGATCCCCACAAGAAGTGCGTTGCAGTAGTCTAGCCTGGAGGAGACAATTCAGGGATGGCAGGAAGCAGTCAACGTTTTCCCCAAGTCATGGCGCAATGGAGAGAGGACCTCTGACTTCCAACATTATCACAATGAAACTAAATAATCAATCACTGGTGATATCACGGTGGGGCAGAAATAGTGAAAATGCAATACTATTTTCTAACACGAGAATTTGCAATTCCAGTAGGAATTAGCGTTTGAATGCCGCCGAAACGTGTGAGTGGAACTGAAATGTTTAAATGTCCAGAGCGAGTGGAGTGTGTGGATGTTGGAACGGTTCAAATCGGTTGAGAAATGTGGGATATGGAGAGGTTTGTATATTGCTGTCAGGTTCAAACCCCGATGACATCTATTAAACAGACAAAGAAGCAAGGAATTAAACAAAGACAGAATTCAATTTAGCTCAATTGAGGAGAAACGTCTGGGCTGTAGTCTTTGCGCAGTCTCCCACCACGCTTTGACGAAAGAATGTACGCATCCTCTTTTACCTGGACTTTCCCTGATTACATGGCAACAGCTGTTTCTAAAGGAAGGGGGGTCGTAAACAGCCGTCGCCTTTGGTTACAAAACAGTTCAAAGAAAAAGTGCCTGGAGGGGGGGTCAGGTCCTGCTTCCTCTCCGCTTTGTAGATCTCAGGTCAAGACAACATCTTCCTGTGGATTACAATACATCAAAGAAACTGACACCTTCATGTCGCTTCCCATCCTACGCAGTGGAGTTTTCCAAGCCTTTTGATTGGTAAGATCGAAGACAGCTTTTGTTGTTTCATTGAAACACAAAGTTGTGTGATAACTTAGATACAATTATTCTGACAATTGCCCATTCATTTTCAATGGGGGGAATTTCCTGGTAATTTGGGGTAATTAGGAAAAGTGGAGTGTGTGGTTCAAATTGGATGGGAATTGCGGGCTATGTTGTCAATTGTATACTTCCCATTCATTGTCAAGGGGAGATCATTTGGGAATTTCGGGAAAACTGGGATTTTTTTAAAGAAAATATTGATACTAGCGCAATTGTTCTAGATGACATGAATGGGTTGGTGTTGGAATTTTTGGAATCGGTTGAAAGATGTTGACGTAGTAACAGTTTGAATTGAGAATGGGTATTCTGGATTTCCTGGAATTTCGGGGAAAACCAAGAAGTTGTACATAAAAAAAACAACAACAAAAACGAACATTTATTGTTCCAACTAAGAGGAATGTTTTGAAGGTGAAATGGTCAAAAACGGTTGAAAAATGTGCACTGTGAAAGCTTTCCAGGAAGAAGTGAAAACAAGAATTTTGGGAATTTTCGTGACTGGGAAAAGTGGAGTGTGTGGATGTTGGAACGCTTCAAATCGGATGAGAACTGTGGGCTAAGTAGTCGATTGTATACTTCCCATTCATTGTCAGTGGGGAGATCATTCCGGGAAAACTGGGAATTTTGGGAAAGGGAGAACATGTTTTGTGTTTGCTACATCGGAAGAGTTGAAAGGACGGAATCGGAATTTAGGGCAGTGTAGACCTATGAGTATGTACATTCATTTGAATGGGAATTTCCTGGAAATTTGGGAATTACGGGAAAATGGGGATTTTTAAAGAAAATATTGATACAGGGACACTTTTTGTAGATGATAGGAATGGGTTGGTGTTGGCATTTTTGGAATCGGTTGAAAGATGTTGACGTAGTAACAGTTTGAATTGAGAATGGGTATTCCGGAATTCCTGGAATTTCGGGAAAACCAAGAACTTGTACATAAAAAACAAACAACATTTAATGTTCCAACTAAACAACGTACATATATTAACATAACAACATAACAATGTATCTGTGGAGGTCTTGCTCCTCCGGGTTCTCTGGACCACCAATGACGGACATGACAGCCGTGTTCATTTTTGTGAACAATTATTTATTTTTCAATACGTTGTGCTTTTCAGCCATGTTAAAGTCTCTCGCTCGTTCTCCGCCATCAACCACCACCTCTCCTTCCCGACTGCTGCCTTTAACAGAGCGACAGGTGATCTCACAGCTGTGTCATCTACGCACCTGAAACTAATCTCGAAGCCGATCCTGACACACCCTGCTTCGCTGCAGGTCCGCAGGCCACACCCCCCCCCCCCCCCCCCCACAGTATAAAATCTTTCAGTAAAACAACTTTAAAACAAGTACAATGCCCAAAAGAAACCTTTAAAATGGCCTGAAATTCCCCCAAAGTAATCAGCTCAGGTAAACCTTAGATCTTCTTGGAAGTCATTCCAAAATATATGGATTTGTTCAGTAAGAGAAGCTCCAATTTCACATACTTTTCTTTCAGTTGCTTGGTGGTGAGGGCTTTAAAGGGCTAAAAGCGGGAATTCCTAAAAATCAGGGAAATGATTGGAGCATGTTGGCTTAAGTTGAGTGGAGTGTGTGGATAGTGGAAACTCCCAATGGGGTGAGAAATGTGGGAATTGTGCAAGTTTCAAAAGTGGCCTATTCATTTTTAATGTGAAAACTGTGTAAGACTCGCTCTTCCGGGTTCTTGAGACCACCAATCACGGACATGACAGCTTCGTTCATAGTTCTGAACAATGATTTATTTTTCAATGTGTCTCTTTTTGTGTTTTTCAGCCATCGTCTCTGAGTCAGTCTCGCTCTCGCTCTCGCTCTCTAACTTCCTTCTCCTCTCCGGCTGCTGCCTTTTAACAGAGCGACAGGTGATTAGATAATCAGACCCAGGTGAGCCATCTACGCACCTGTCTCTAATCTCGAAGCCGGTCCTGGCACACCCCGCTTCGCTGCAGGTCCGCAGGCCACCCCCCACAAAACATTCCTGGGTTATTTGGGAGAACAAACGAGAGCAAGTGGTTAGAGTGTCCGCCCTGAGATGGGTAGGTTGTGAGTTCAAACCCCGGCCGAGTCATACCAAAGACTATAAAAAAATGGGAGCCATTACCTCCCTGCTTGGCACTCAGCATCAAGGGTTGGAATTGGGGGTTAAATCACCAAAATGATTCCCGGGCGCGGCACCGTTGCTGCCCACTGCTCCCCTCACCTCCCAGGGGGTGAACAAGGGAATGGGTCAAATGCAGAGGACAAATTTCACCACACCTAGTGTGTGCGTGTGACAATCATTGGTACTTTAACTTTAACTTGAAGGGTGTGCCGGCCGAGCCCAACATTTTCATACTTGAACGTTTCCAATCAGATGAAAACTGGAGAAGAAGAAGGCCATCAAATGAATAATACATTGATGAATTTTTGGTGTGAATGTTTCACATCTTGTCAAGTTAGGTTTCAGTTTCAATTCTTGAGTTTTACTTTCACTTTCATTGCAGAGCGGACAAAAGCCTAAGAAGACGGGCAGCCATCACAGAGATTCTTGACAGCTCCACCCTCAGCTGGTTCTTCTGAGGTTTCTACTCCCTCCTATTTCCTACAACACATTGTTCAACGTCACTTCCAGTCACCTGGTCTTTGTAGACCGCCTTAGAACTAAAGTCTGGGAGGAGTCTGCCCTCCTGAAAGGGAGAATCCTAATCATCTGGTATTAGGCCACCGAGTCTCCGCTATGAAGACTTTATTATATCCACAAGGCTTCTTCCTTTCCTTGTTTTCATTCTAGACGCTTTGACACATTTCAATCTGGTGCGCCTGATTGCATCATTCCCAGCCATCCTCACGGAAATAATCTGGGATTATGCAAGCAAAGCCGTTCCGGCTACCCTCCAACGTCTCAAATGGGTTTACCCCGCCGGACGCCAACGTGACCTCCGACTGCAGCGTCTGTCTTCTGCCGTGCCAACGTTGTCCGTATGTGACGGAGGACTCCATGCCAGTGTGAACAGAGACCACCTCCGGGTCTTGGTGACCGGCTGACAAGAACACGGCCAAATGTTATTTGGTCTCTCCGTCACTCCACCGAGTGATTTCAAAATCAGTCCTAAAACCCAGGCCGGGAATCAAATGCTACATATTTGCTGCCATCTTGTGGACGATGTGAGTCAATCCCAAAAATGACCACTGAAAGTGCTTTGATATAATAGCACAGCATTTACTTCTTTGACACAATCCAAACAACCTTCCCTAGTCATGGTGCAAAAAAACCAGAACAAGCTTTGTTTCTGTGGGTGGTCTCAGAGAACAAACCCACTAGGGATAGTAACGCCTCTCCGATACTTTGTCCTCGCAGTTTTTACTACTTTTGTATGGATCCAAATAAAAGACTGAATAAAAGACGGTCATGTGACCAAGTGAGTTTACCAATGGTTTATTTTCCGCAGTGTTTGTTAAAAAATTATACATATTTTTAGTAGTGAACATTCTCAAAAGTCTGCCTTTACTTTGGCCACCGAGTGCTTTCAAATCAGTCCTAAATCCCAGGCCGGGTTTCAATGGCTACATATTTGCTGCCATCTTGTGGACAATGTGAGTCAATCCCAAAAATGACCACTGAAAGTAATTTGACATAATAGCACAGCAATTACTTCTTTGACTCAATCCAAACAACCTTCCCTAGTCATGGTGCAAAAAAAAAACCACAAAAAAACAAAGAAGCTTTGTCTCTGTGGGTGGTCTCAGAAAAAAAAACCCACTACGGATAATAACGCTTATCATACCTCTCCGATACTTTGTCCTCGCAGTTTTTACTACTTTTGTATGGATCCAAATAAAAGACTGAATAAAAGAAGGTCATGTGACCAAGTGAGTTTATGAATGGTTTGTTTTCCGGAGTGTTTGTTAAAAAATTATACATATTTTTAATAATGAACATTCTCAAAAGTCGGCCTTTACTTTGGCCACCGAGTGCTTTCAAATCAGTCCTAAATCCCAGGCCGGGTTTCAATGGCTACAGATTTGCTGCCATCTTGTGGACGATGTGAGTCAATCACAAAAATGACCACTGAAAGTGCTTTGATATAATAGCACAGCATTTACTTCTTTGACACAATCCAAACAACCTTCCCTAGTCATGGTGGAAAAAAAACAGAACAAGCTTTGTTTCTGTGGGTGGTCTCAGAGAACAAACCCACTAGGGATAGTAACGCCTCTCCGATACTTTGTCCTCGCAGTTTTTACTACTTTTGTATGGATCCAAATAAAAGACTGAATAAAAGACGGTCATGTAACCAAGTGAGTTTACCAATGGTTTATTTTCCGCAGTGTTTGTTAAAAAATATATATTTTTAATAGTGAACATTCTCAAAAGTCGGCCTTTACTTTGGCCACTGAGTGCTTTCAAATCAGTCCTAAATCCCAGGCCGGGTTTCAATGGCTACATATTTGCTGCCATCTTGTGGACAATGTGAGTCAATCCCAAAAATGACCACTGAAAGTAATTTGACATAATAGCACAGCAATTACTTCTTTGACACAATCCAAACAACCTTCCCTAGTCATGGTGCAAAAAAAAAACCACAAAAAAAACAAAGAAGCTTTGTCTCTGTGGGTGGTCTCAGAAAAAAAAACCCACCACGGATAATAACGCTTATCATACCTCTCCGATACTTTGTCCTCGCAGTTTTTACTACTTTTGTATGGATCCAAATAAAAGACTGAATAAAAGAAGGTCATGTGACCAAGTGAGTTTATGAATGGTTTGTTTTCCGCAGTGTTTGTTAAAAAAATTATACATATTTTTAATAGTGAACATTCTCAAAAGTCGGCCTTTACTTTGGCCACCGAGTGCTTTCAAATCAGTCTTAAATCCAGGCCGGGTTTCAATGGCTACATATTTGCTGCCATCTTGTGGATGATGTGAGTCAATCACAAAAATGACCACTGAAAGTGCTTTGACATAATAGCACAGCATTTACTTCTTTGACACAATCCAAACAACCTTCCCTAGTCATGGTGCAAAAAAAACAGAACAAGCTTTGTTTCTGTGGGTGGTCTCAGAGAACAAACCCACTAGGGATAGTAACGCCTCTCCGATACTTTGTCCTCGCAGTTTTTACTACTTTTGTATGGATCCAAATAAAAGACTGAATAAAAGACGGTCATGTGACCAAGTGAGTTTACCAATGGTTTATTTTCCGCAGTGTTTGTTAAAAAATTATACATATTTTTAATAGTGAACATTCTCAAAAGTCGGCCTTTACTTTGGCCACCGAGTGCTTTCAAATCAGTCTTAAATCCAGGCCGGGTTTCAATGGCTACATATTTGCTGCCATCTTGTGGATGATGTGAGTCAATCACAAAAATGACCACTGAAAGTGCTTTGACATAATAGCACAGCATTTACTTCTTTGACACAATCCAAACAACCTTCCCTAGTCATGGTGCAAAAAAAACAGAACAAGCTTTGTTTCTGTGGGTGGTCTCAGAGAACAAACCCACTAGGGATAGTAACGCCTCTCCGATACTTTGTCCTCGCAGTTTTTACTACTTTTGTATGGATCCAAATAAAAGACTGAATAAAAGACGGTCATGTGACCAAGTGAGTTTACCAATGGTTTATTTTCCGCAGTGTTTGTTAAAAAATTATACATATTTTTAATAGTGAACATTCTCAAAAGTCGGCCTTTACTTTGGCCACCGAGTGCTTTCAAATCAGTCTTAAATCCAGGCCGGGTTTCAATGGCTACATATTTGCTGCCATCTTGTGGATGATGTGAGTCAATCACAAAAATGACCACTGAAAGTGCTTTGACATAATAGCACAGCATTTACTTCTTTGACACAATCCAAACAACCTTCCCTAGTCATGGTGCAAAAAAAACAGAACAAGCTTTGTTTCTGTGGGTGGTCTCAGAGAACAAACCCACTAGGGATAGTAACGCCTCTCCGATACTTTGTCCTCGCAGTTTTTACTACTTTTGTATGGATCCAAATAAAAGACTGAATAAAAGACGGTCATGTGACCAAGTGAGTTTACCAATGGTTTATTTTCCGCAGTGTTTGTTAAAAAATTATACATATTTTTAATAGTGAACATTCTCAAAAGTCGGCCTTTACTTTGGCCACCGAGTGCTTTCAAATCAGTCTTAAATCCAGGCCGGGTTTCAATGGCTACATATTTGCTGCCATCTTGTGGATGATGTGAGTCAATCACAAAAATGACCACTGAAAGTGCTTTGACATAATAGCACAGCATTTACTTCTTTGACACAATCCAAACAACCTTCCCTAGTCATGGTGCAAAAAAAACAGAACAAGCTTTGTTTCTGTGGGTGGTCTCAGAGAACAAACCCACTAGGGATAGTAACGCCTCTCCGATACTTTGTCCTCGCAGTTTTTACTACTTTTGTATGGATCCAAATAAAAGACTGAATAAAAGACGGTCATGTGACCAAGTGAGTTTACCAATGGTTTATTTTCCGCAGTGTTTGTTAAAAAATTATACATATTTTTAATAGTGAACATTCTCAAAAGTCGGCCTTTACTTTGGCCACCGAGTGCTTTCAAATCAGTCTTAAATCCAGGCCGGGTTTCAATGGCTACATATTTGCTGCCATCTTGTGGATGATGTGAGTCAATCACAAAAATGACCACTGAAAGTGCTTTGACATAATAGCACAGCATTTACTTCTTTGACACAATCCAAACAACCTTCCCTAGTCATGGTGCAAAAAAAACAGAACAAGCTTTGTTTCTGTGGGTGGTCTCAGAGAACAAACCCACTAGGGATAGTAACGCCTCTCCGATACTTTGTCCTCGCAGTTTTTACTACTTTTGTATGGATCCAAATAAAAGACTGAATAAAAGACGGTCATGTGACCAAGTGAGTTTACCAATGGTTTATTTTCCGCAGTGTTTGTTAAAAAATTATACATATTTTTAATAGTGAACATTCTCAAAAGTCGGCCTTTACTTTGGCCACCGAGTGCTTTCAAATCAGTCTAAATCCCAGGCCGGGTTTCAATGGCTACATATTTGCTGCCATCTTGTGGACAATGTGAGTCAATCCCAAAAATGACCATTGAAAGTAATTTGACATAATAGCACAGCAATTACTTCTTTGACACAATCCAAACAACCTTCCCTAGTCATGGTGCAAAAAAAACCCCCCAAAAAAACAAAGAAGCTTTGTCTCCTTGGGTGGTCTCAGAAAAAATACCCCACTACGGATAATAACGCTTATCATACCTCTCCGATACTTTGTCCTCGCAGTTTTTACTACTTTTGTATGGATCCAAATAAAAGACTGAATAAAAGAAGGTCATGTGACCAAGTGAGTTTATGAATGGTTTGTTTTCCGCAGTGTTTGATTAAAAATATATATCTTTTTAATAGTGAACATTCTCTTGAAAGTACGTTGACATAATAGCACAGCATTTACAGTACTTCTTTGACACAATCCAAACAACCTTCCCTAGTCATGGTGCAAAACCCCCCCCCAAAAAAACGCCTTGTCTCTGTGGGTGGAGGCGGGACATCTACAATACATATGTTGCTAACTAGCATGCAAACTAACTAACTGACTGACTGTAATGACATTTGCTGTCGAGAAAATTCAAACAAAGGCGTCTCGTAATTCTTCTTTCTGAGAGTTCAGCCAGTGTTTGTTTCATTTTGTGTGACTGCCGACTCTCCGCGTCCTTTCTCTTGGCCATTCTGCGCCTGGTTGCCAGAATGATTCCAGCGTGTTGTCGCCCTATGAGGCAGAGGAAGAGCTGGACTATCAGCTAAACAGACTCAATAACTCCACGGTGACGTTTTGGTGAATTTACGGAGGAATTTGTGCAAGTAAAACAATACAAAAGCAATGTTATTGTAAGTTAATAATACTAGCACAGACACTCGTGTTAGCATAGTAGCTTATGCTAACGAAGCTAGCTTGAAAACACTCCTACAGACATCACACATGGGACGCTTTAGTAAGTAAGAATAGTTTTAGTTATATTGTAAAACTTACAAACGCTGCTTGGAGTGATGAATGAAGTAGAAACGCTATGGATGATTAGAAGACAAAGTGGACTAGCACCTGCACTATGCGAACTTGTCCAACAGATGGCACCATAGCACAAACAATATCACACCTTTTTAGTGTATTTAATTGTTTTGTTTTGTAACTATTTGCATTACGGCCGTCGGGGACGGAAAAAAACATCAATTAGCCGCACCCTTTTATAAGCCACAGGATTCAAAGCGTAGGGGGAAAAAATATTTTCACAGTAGATTGTATTGATTGTTGCAAGCCTTTATTGTGACGTGGCCCTCGGTGAGAAGCAGTCTGAGGTGTGCCTGCTGGTCCTGGATGTTTGTGTGCATAGTCCCACATATTAATGAAGGGGTCTACATTTTGTTGGTTCCTGACGCAACGTTGGATGTGAAAGTCCCCCCACAGTCACAGGTGGGCATCAGAGCTCTTGTCAGGACTTCTTCACCTTTGTTTGCGTCCATGAACGTCCTCCTGCCAGGTGACACGGCAGATGGAAGGAGCAACGGGGGGACCTTTGGCTCCCGGGGTCTCGCCGGAACTTCGGCCCCGGAGCAAAGTCCCTTCTGCTCCGAGTGGAAAGCCACGGCGATAATGAGTCCTTTCTTTTTTCTTGCGCACGCTCCATGAAGGACACAAACGCCATCAACTCTCTCTCTCTCTCTGCCACATGGAGGCCAGGAGAGGAATGGGAGCTTTATGTTTAATAACATAGCAACATGCTCTCTTTACTGCAGGTTTATGTTTAGTAACATAGCAACATGCTCTTTTTACTGCAGCTTTATGTTTAGTAACATAGCAACATGCTCTTTTTACTGCAGCTTTATGTTTAGTAACATAGCAACATGCTCTCTTTACTGCAGGTTTATGTTTAGTAACATAGCAACATGCTCTCTTTACTGCAGGTTTATGTTTAGTAACATAGCAACATGCTCTTTTTACTGCAGGTTTATGTTTAGTAACATAGCAACATGCTCTTTTTACTGCAGGTTTATGTTTAGTAATATAGTAACATGCTCTTTTTACTGCAGGTTTATGTTTAGTAACATAGCAACATGCTCTTTTTACTGCAGGTTTATGTTTAGTAACATAGCAACATGCTCTTTTTACTGCAGGTTTATGTTTAGTAACATAGCAACATGCTCTTTTTACTGCAGGTTTATGTTTAGTAATATAGTAACATGCTCTCTTTACTGCAGGTTTATGTTTAGTAACATAGCAACATGCTCTCTTTACTGCAGGTTTATGTTTAGTAACATAGCAACATGCTCTTTTTACTGCAGGTTTATGTTTAGTAACATAGCAACATGCTCTCTTTACTGCAGGTTTATGTTTAGTAACATAGCAACATGCTCTCTTTACTGCAGGTTTATGTTTAGTAACATAGCAACATGCTCTCTTTACTGCAGGTTTATGTTTAGTAACATAGCAACATGCTCTCTTTACTGCAGGTTTATGTTTAGTAACATAGCAACATGCTCTCTTTACTGCAGCTTTATGTTTAGTAACATAGCAACATGCTCTCTTTACTGCAGGTTTATGTTTAGTAACATAGCAACATGCTCTCTTTACTGCAGGTTTATGTTTAGTAACATGGCAACATGCTCTCTCTACTGCAGGTTTATGTTTAGTAACATAGCAACATGCTCTCTTTACTGCAGGTTTATGTTTAGTAACATAGCAACATGCTCTTTTTACTGCAGGTTTATGTTTAGTAACATAGCAACATGCTCTCTTTACTGCAGCTTTATGTTTAGTAACATAGCAACATGCTCTTTTTACTGCAGGCAACAATGTGACGCTAAAGTGCTCACTTCACTTTGTCGTAAAGGGAACTGTCACCTACTATATTGTTTTGGAATACCAGCGCACCAGCCAGGACACCCTCCCTCTGGTGTGCAGAGTTAAAGGGCGACTGCACTTTGTTGTCTTTATTTAACACACAAATTCATATGTTTTTATTTTTGTATGCATTGTAAGTCATAAAGTACCTCTGTTGAACCCATAAAACCCTCTAAAAACATCCAAAACCCACCAACAATACTTCATGTACATGTCCTGACCTGAATACTAACCAAGTGTTAGTAATATTGTTATTATGTGTGTTGTTACTACATTATATATATACTTGCAGTGTGTATATTCTACATGTTGTTATGAAGGTGTCTGTTACTACATTATATATATACTTGCAGTGTGTATATTGTACATATTACATATTGTTATGAAGGTGTCTGTTACTACATGATATATATACTTGCAGTGTGTATATTCTACATGTTGTTATGAAGGTGTCTGTTACTACATGATATATATACTTGCAGTGTATATATTGTACATATTACATATTGTTATGAAGGTGTCTGTTACTACATTATATATATACTTGCAGTGTGTATATTGTACATATTACATATTGTTATGAAGGTGTCTGTTACTACATTATATATATACTTGCAGTGTGTATATTGTACATATTACATATTGTTATGAAGGTGTCTGTTACTACATTATATATATACTTGCAGTGTGTATATTGTACATATTACATCTTGTTATGAAAGTGTCTGTTACTACATTATATATATACTTGCAGTGTGTATATTGTACATATTACATATTGTTATGAAGGTGTCTGTTACTACATGATATATATACTTGCAGTGTGTATATTGTACATATTACATATTGTTATGAAGGTGTCTGTTACTACATTATATATATACTTGCAGTGTGTATATTGTACATATTACATCTTGTTATGAAGGTGTCTGTTACTACATGATATATATACTTGCAGTGTGTATATTGTACATATTACATATTGCTATGAAGGTGTCTGTTACTACATGATATATATACTTGCAGTGTGTATATTGTACATATTACATATTGTTATGAAGGTGTCTGTTACTACATTATATATATACTTGCAGTGTGTATATTGTACATATTACATCTTGTTATGAAGGTGTCTGTTACTACATGATATATATACTTGCAGTGTGTATATTGTACATATTACATATTGTTATGAAGGTGTCTGTTACTACATTATATATATATACTTGCAGTGTGTATATTGTACATATTACATATTGTTATGAAGGTGTCTGTTACTACATGATATATATACTTGCAGTGTGTATATTGTACATATTACATATTGTTATGAAGGTGTCTGTTACTACATTATATATATACTTGCAGTGTGTATATTGTACATATTACATCTTGTTATGAAGGTGTCTGTTACTACATTATATATACTTGCAGTGTGTATATTGTACATATTACATCTTGTTATGAAGGTGTCTGTTACTACATGATATATATACTTGCAGTGTGTATATTGTACATATTACATATTGTTATGAAGGTGTCTGTTACTACATTATATATATACTTGCAGTGTGTATATTGTACATATTACATCTTGTTATGAAGGTGTCTGTTACTACATGATATATATACTTGCAGTGTGTATATTGTACATATTACATATTGTTATGAAGGTGTCTGTTACTACATTATATATATACTTGCAGTGTGTATATTGTACATATTACATATTGTTATGAAGGTGTCTGTTACTACATTATATATATCCTTGCAGTGTGTATATTGTACATATTACATATTGTTATGAAGGTGTCTGTTACTACATTATATATATACTTGCAGTGTGTATATTGTACATATTACATATTGTTATGAAGGTGTCTGTTACTACATGATATATATACTTGCAGTGTGTATATTGTACATATTACATATTGTTATGAAGGTGTCTGTTACTACATTATATATATACTTGCAGTGTGTATATTGTACATATTACATATTGTTAGGAAGGTGTCTGTTACTACATTATATATATACTTGCAGTGTGTATATTGTACATATTACATATTGTTATGAAGGTGTCTGTTACTACATTATATATATATACTTGCAGTGTGTATATTGTACATGTTGTTATGAAGGTGTCTGTTACTACATTATATATATACTTGCAGTGTGTATATTGTACATGTTGTTATGAAGGTGTCTGTTACTACATGATATATACTTGCAGTGTGTATATTGTACATATTACATCTTGTTATGAAGGTGTCTGTTACTACATGATATATATATACTTGCAGTGTGTATATTGTACATATTACATATTGTTATGAAGGTGTCTGTTACTACATGATATATATACTTGCAGTGTGTATATTGTACATATTACATGTTGTTATGAAGGTGTCTGTTACTACATGATATATATACTTGCAGTGTGTATATTGTACATATTACATATTGTTATGAAGGTGTCTGTTACTACATTATATATATACTTGCAGTGTGTATATTGTACATATTACATATTGTTATGAAGGTGTCTGTTACTACATTATATATATACTTGCACAGTGTGTATATTGTACATATTACATATTGTTATGAAGGTGTCTGTTACTGCATTATATATATACTTGCACAGTGTGTATATAAAACATTGGTAAAGGGTGTTTCTAAAAGCTTTGAAGGCTACAAGGTTTTAAAAAAAAGGTGTTATCTTGTCCCTCATAATGGTTGTGAAGTACAGGCAACATTGTGATAACAGTGCAGTTCACCTTTAAAAACTGTAACGACACAAAGGAATGGCAAAGTTATTGATTTATTGCCATAATAAGGGGAAACTTCACACTGGTGACCTCAGGTTAGGAACTAGTATCAAATACTGTAGTTGTGCATGTTTATTAGTGTGTAAGTGTGTATTTTGATACAAGCATAGTGTGAGTTAGTCAGATTGCGAGTTCTGTGTGTTGTTGTTTTGCTGGTAGAACCATAATAATAAGAATAATAAGAATAATTATTACTATATTATAATAATAATAATAATAATAATAATAATAATAATAATAATAATAATAATAATAATAATAAATATCCTTATTATTATTATTATTATTATTATTAGTATTATTATTATTATTATTATTATTATTATTATTATTATTATTGTAATAATAATAATAATAATAATGGTAATAATAATAACAATAATAATAGTTTAAAAAAAAAAAAAATTATTATTATTATTATTATTATCAGTATTATTATCATTATTAATAAATGATAAATGGGTTATACTTGTATAGCGCTTTTCTACCTTCAAGGTACTCAAAGCGCTTTGACAGTATTTCCACATTCACTCATTCACACACACATTCACACACACATTCACACACATTCACACACACATTCACACACACATTCACACACTGATGGCGGGAGCTGCCATGCAAGGCGCTAACCAGCAGCCATCAGGAGCAAGGGTGAAGTGTCTTGCCCAAGGACACAACGGACGTGACTAGGATGGTAGAAGGTGGGGATTGAACCCCAGTAACCAGCAACACTCCCATTGCTGGCACAGCCACTCTACCAACTTTGCCACGCCGTAACAATAATCATTTTATTATGACTATTATCATTATTAGTATTATAATCATTAGTATTATAATTGTTTTATTGTTATTGTTATTGTTATTGTTATTATCATAATAATAATAATAATAATAATAATAATAATATTAACATGCATTCATAATATTATTATTATTATTATTATTATTATTATTATTATTATTATGTTAATAATACAAATAAAATATAATGAAAAATTATAATAATAGTAATAATAATAATAACCATAATATTTACAACTACAATAAAAATAATAATATTAATAATAATGGTGATGATGATAGTAATAATTATAATAAAAATAATAATAATAATAATAATAATAATGGTATTGATGATAATAATGATACTAATATTAATAATAATAATAATAATGATAATATAATAATAATGATTATGCTAATAATCATTATTATTATTACATAATAATAATGATTATGCTAATAATAATAATAATAATAATAATAATAATAATAATAATAATAATAATAATAATGATGATGATAATGGTGATGGTGATGATGATGATGATGATGATGGTATTGATGATAAAAAATTATTATAATATTAATAATAATAATAATGATGATATAATAATAATGATTATGCTAATAATAATAATAATAATGATAATGATGATGATGATAATTATAATAATAATAATGATAATAATGATAATAATTATAATAATGATAATAATAATAATAATAATAATAATAATAATAATAATAATAATAATAATAATAATAATAATAATAATAGATGTTATTTGCATTGCATTTGAACAAATAAAGTGTATTTAATTCGATCACCTCATTTTGAATAAATCTGTTGTTTTATCCACTATTAGAAATTTTTCACGCAAAACATCAGAAATCTTTTTTTTTTCCAGCGAGCTTTGAAAGCAGCACTCATCTGGCAGGTGGCCCACAATGTTGCATCACGGCGCTGCAAAAAAGTGATCAGAGGCATGAACGTTCTCAAATGAGCCTCGGACTCATCGTTCAGACGGAAGAAAGGCATGCTGGGAAGGATCAGTCAGCCGTGTTACCATGGCAACAGATGAGGGTGAACTTTTGCTCTCCCTTGAAGTTAAGTTGACCTCAGTCCAAAAGGTCAAGAAAAAAAACCACCTTGTTTTTCTAGCAACTTCATTTCTCCTTTTAACTGCTCAGGGACTTAGTCCTGAATTTTGAAGTACACTCTTTATCTGCTCAGGTACTTAGTCCTGAATTTTGAAGTACACTCTTTATCTATATATAAATAAATATATATATACACTACCGTTCAAAAGTTTGGGGTCACCCAAACAATTTTGTGGAATAGCCTTCATTTCTAAGAACAAGAATAGACTGTCGAGTTTCAGATGAAAGTTCTCTTTTTCTGGCCATTTTGAGCGTTTAATTGACCCCACAAATGTGATGCTCCAGAAACTCAATCTGCTCAAAGGAAGGTCAGTTTTGTAGCTTCTGTAACGAGCTAAAGTGTTTTCAGATGTGTGAACATGATTGCACAAGGGTTTTCTAATCATCAATTAGCCTTCTGAGCCAATAAGCAAACACATTGTACCATTAGAACACTGGAGTGATAGTTGCTGGAAATGGGCCTCTATACACCTATGTAGATATTGCACCAAAAAGCAGACATTTGCAGCTAGAATAGTCATTTACCACATTAGCAATGTATAGAGTGTATTTCTTTACAGTTAAGACTAGTTTAAAGTTATCTTCATTGAAAAGTACAGTGCTTTTCCTTAAAAAATAAGGACATTTACATGTGACCCCAAACTTTTGTATATATGTATTAATGTATTTATTAATTAATAATAATAGTGTCTGTGTTAGTATTATTAATTATATATATATATATATATATATATATATATATATATATATATATATATATATATATATATAATATATATATATATATATATATATATATATATATATATATATATATATATATATATATATTAATTAACATATATACAAACTTTTGTATATATGTATTAATGTATTAATTAATTAATAATAATAGTGTCTGTGTTAGTATTATTAATTATATATATATATATATATATATATATATATATATATATATATATATATATATATATATATATATATATATATATATATATATATATATATATATATTAATTAACATATATACAGACTTTTGTATATATGTATTAATGTATTTATTAATTAATAATAATAGTGTCTGTGTTAGTATTATTAATTATATATATATATATATATATATATATATATATATATATATATATATATATATATATATATATATATATATATATATATACATATATATATACATTATATATACATTATTATATACATATATATATACATATATATATATACATATATATATATATATATATATATATATATATATATATATATATATATATATATATATATATATATATATATATATATATATATATAATTAATAATACTAACACAGACACTATTATTATTAATTAATAAATACATTAATACATATATACAAAAGTTATATAAAGTATATAATTAACCAAACAAAATTCCTATCAGATTGAGGGTGTGGTTATTGTCACTTAAATTGAGTTTAATTAGCAAAAATAAATACTAATCAAATATACTGCAAAAGAAAGGAATTTATATCCAATTACACAGTGCTAAAATAAATAGATCCTAACAAAATTAATAATAACCGATATGTATTTTTTTACATATACCTGTATATATATGTACAGTGGTGGTCAAAAGTGTACATACACGTGTAAAGAACATGATGTCATGGCTGTCTTGACTTTACAATCATTTCTTATTTGTTTGTGATGTAGTGATTGGAGCACATACTTGTTGCTCACTAAAAACATTCATGAAGTTTGCTTCTTTGATGAATTTATTATGGCTCTACTGAAAATGTGAGGGTGAAAAGTATACATACAGCAATGTTCATATTTGCTTCCTTGGCAAGTTGACCTGCAATAAGGCGCTTTTGGTAGCCATCCACAAGCTTCTGCTTGACCACTTGACCACTAAATTGCTGCAGTTCAGCTAAATGTGTTGCTTTTCTGACATGGACTTGTTTCTTCAGCATTGTCCACACCTTTAAGTCAGGACTTTGGGAAGGCCATTCTAAAACCTTCATTCTAGCCTGATTTAGCCATTCCTTTACCACTTTTGAGGTGTGTTTGGGGTCATTGTCCTGTTGGAACACCCAACTGCGCCCAACCTCCGGGCTCATGATTTTAATTTGGAGCTAATCCTCCTTTTTCATTGTCCCATTTAAAGCAGCAGTTCCATTGGCAGCAAAACAGGCCCAGAGCATAATACTACCACCACCATGCTTGACGGCAGGATGGTGTTCCTGGGATTAAAGGCCTCACCTTTTCTCCTCCAAACATATTGCTGGGTATTGTGGCCAAACAGCTGCATTTTTGTTCCATCTGACCACAGAACTTTCCTCCAGAAGGTCTTCTCTTTGTCCATGTGATGTGGGCGCCCAGGTTCCTTATCAAACTCATGACAACCGGCCGTAGTTTGGACAATGTCTTCCAAACGCGGTCAGACATCGGCGTCTGATATCAGCGCCACCGAGTGGCGTATGTGTGAGAAGAACATCAGCGCAGGCAACACAGCAGGGGTCCGTGTTTTGACAGGCGTCTGCAGCTGATCAGGATGAGAGGAGTTACCTCCCACCAACAAACACGGCAACACCCGGCGGGGCTGCTCGGCTGGAGTCCAACTCTGTGAATCATAAAGTCGACGTTTTGCAGGAAAACATCTTGGCATCCATCTTTACCAGGCGGGATTCCTTTGGTCGTGGAGGCTATTAAGGATAGTTCGCTACACGTCGCTAACCATGAGAAGTTCTCTGAAAACCTCCATCTGGTCCTTCTTGGGCTCCTTTGAGGCCACGTGTGCAGAGGAGATGCTAATGATCAAATGGAACGAAGTCGACATATTTGGAGGCGAGCGTGAAGTGAACACACGCTCTTGCTTCAGGCCTCAAAGACATATTTACACCTTCAATTGTCAGCCCATCAACGTGCCAGACTTGGAAGAGTTCGCTCACTGCAGGTCTTGCGGGTTCAAAAATCTACTTCCTGTTTTAATGTAAACCGGAAATAAGCGTCCATAGCGTTTCTACTCGTATGGATCCTTCATTCGTCACTCCAAGCAACGTTTGTAAGTTTTACAATATAACTACAACTATTCTTACTCACTAAAGTGTCCCATGTGTGATGTCTGTAGGAGTGTTTTCATGCATATTTCTACCTGCTATCGCGATGTCATCAAGCTAGCGTCGTTAGCATTAGCTAATATGCTAACAGGTCTACAAGTGTCTGTGTTAGTATTATTAACTTATATACTTTTTGTATTGTTTCACTTTCACAAATTCCTCAGTAAATTCACCAAAACGTCAGCGTGGAGTTATTGAGTCTGTTTAGCTGATTGGAGAGCTAGCTTGCGCAAGCTAGTGGGTCCATGACCATGACTGACGTTTTGTTTGATCAGCCATTTTACTGCCTTGTTTGGAAAACAATTAAGGTTTGTAAATAAACATTTTCGTGGAAATAACTCATTTCACAACGTATACTTCTGCGACTTATAGTCTAGTGCGGCTAATATATATATATATCATTTCTTCTACAATTGAGTGGGTGTGGCTTATATTCCGGTGCGCTCTGTAATCAATATATCTATCTATCTATCTATCTATCTATCTATCTATCTATCTATCTATCTATCTATCTATCTATCTATCTATCTATCTATCTATCTATCTATCTATCTATCTATCTATCTATCTATCTATCTATCTATCTATCTATCTATCTATCTATCTATCTATCTATCTATCTATCTATCTATCTATCTATCCATCCATCCATCCATCCATCCATCCATCCATCCATCCATCCATCCATCCATCCATCCATCCATCCATCTATCTATCTATCTATCTATCTATCTATCTATCTATCTATCTATCTATCTATCTATCTATCTATCTATCTATCTATCTATCTATCTATCTATCTATCTATCTATCTATCTATCTATCTATCTATCTATCTATCTATATCTAGATCAGTGGTTCTTAACCTTGTTGGAGGTACCAAACCCCAGCAGTTTCAAATGCGCATTCACCGAACCCTTCTTTAGTGAATTCAAGACAAACTTATATGTTTTTGGTAACACTTTAGTATGGGGAACATATTCTAAGTAACAAAGACTTAATTTAGAGTTATTTGGACACTAGGGGAACATATTCTAAGTAGGGATGTCCGATAATGGCTTTTTGCCGATATCCGATATACCGATATTGTCCAACTCTTTAATTACCGATACCGATATCAACCGATACCGATATCAACCGATATATACAGTCGTGGAATTAACACATTATTATGCCTAATTTGGACAACCATGTATGGTGAAGATAAGGTACTTTAAAAAAAAAAATGAATCAAATAAAATAAGATAAATAAATTAAAAACATTTTCTTGAATAAAAAAGAAAGTAAAACAATATAAAAACAGTTACATAGAAACTAGTAATGAATGAAAATGTGTAAAATTAACTGTTAAAGGTTAGTATTATTAGTGGACCAGCAGCACGCACAATCATGTGTGCTTACGGACTGTATCCCTTGCAGACTGTATTGATATATATTGATATATAATGTAGGAAGCACAGACTGTATCCCTTGCAGACTGTATTGATATATATTGATATATAATGTAGGAAGCAGAATATTAATAACAGAAAGAAACAACCCTTTTGTGTGAATGAGTGTAAATGGGGGAGGGAGGTTTTTGGGGTTGGTGCACTAATTGTAAGTGTATCTTGTGTTTTTATGTGGATTTAATAAAAAAAAAAAAATAAATAAATAAATTTAAAAAAAAAACGATACTGATAATAAAAAAAACGATACCGATAATTTCCGATATTACATTTTAACGCATTTATCGGCCGATTATATCGGCAGACCGATATTATCGGACATCTCTAATTCTAAGTAATAAAGACTTAATTTTGAGTTATTTGGTTAGGGTTAGGGTCAGGGTTAGAGGGTTAGGGTTATAATAAGGCCATGCCGAATAAGGCATTAATAAGTACTTAATAATGACTAGTGAAGAGCCAATATGTTACTCATTTGCATGTTAATAAGCAACTAATTAATGGTGAATATGTTCCCCATACGAAAGTGTTACCATGTTTTATTACTGGTGCATAAAATGAAGCGTGCATGAACAAAACCAACACAGTGCAGAAACTCACAACCAATGACACACCTGCAAATCAGTCAGCTGTAGCCGTATCCGTAATATATATATATATATATATATATATATATATATATATATATATATATATATATATATATATATATATATATATATATATATATATATATATATATATATATATATATATATATATATATATATACATATATTAGGGCTGTGAATCTTTGGGTGTAAAGGACAATGTTTTATCAACTGATTGCAATAATGTACATTTGTTTGAACTATTAAATGAAGCAAAAATATGACTTATTTTATCTTTGTGAAAATATTGGACACAGTGTGTTGTCAAGCTTATGAGATGTGATGCAAGTGTAAGCCACTGTCACACTATTGTTCTTTTTTATAAATGTCTAATGATAATGTCAATGAGGGATTTTGAATCACTGCTATGTTGAAATTGTAACTAATATTGATACTGTTGTTGATAATATTCATTTTTGTTTCACTACTTTTGGTTTGTTGTGTGTGGTGTTTGTGTCTCCTCTCAATTGTTGTGTGTGGTGTTTGTGTCTCCTCTCAATTGTTGTGTGTGGTGTTTGTGTCTCCTCTCAATTGTTGTGTGTGGTGTTTGTGTCTCCTCTCCATTGTTGTGTGTGGTGTTTGTGTCTCCTCTCAATTGCTCTGTTTATTGCACTTCTGAGTGTTGCTGGCTCGGCTTTGCTTTTGGAATTGGATTGCATTGTTATGGTATTGCTGTGTATTGTTTTGTTGGATTGATTCATTTAAAAAAAAATTTTTAAATAAAAATAAATAAATAAAAATTAAAAAATTGATTTTTTAAAAATGAGAATCGATTCTGAATCGCACAACGTGAGAATCGCGATTCGAATTCGAATCAATTTTTTCCCACACACCTAATATATATATATATATATATATATATATATATATATATATATATATATATATATATATATATATATATATATATATATATATATATATATATATATATATATACACACTACCGTTCAAAAGTTTGGGGTCACCCAAACAATTTAGTGGAATAGCCTTCATTTCTAAGAACAAGAATAGACTGTCGAGTTTCAGATGAAAGTTCTCTTTTTCTGGCCATTTTGAGCGTTTAATTGAGCCCACAAATGTGATGCTCCAGAAAGTCAATCTGCTCAAAGGAAGGTCAGTTTTGTAGCTTCTGTAACGAGCTAAAGTGTTTTCAGATGTGTGAACATGATTGCACAAGGGTTTTCTAATCATCAATTAGCCTTCTGAGCCAATGAGCAAACACATTGTACCATTAGAACACTGGAGTGATAGTTGCTGGAAATGGGCCTCTATACACCTATGTAGATATTGCACCAAAAAGCAGACATTTGCAGCTAGAATAGTCATTTACCACATTAGCAATGTATAGAGTGTATTTCTTTACAGTTAAGACTAGTTTAAAGTTATCTTCATTGAAAAGTACAGTGCTTTTCCTGCAAAAATAAGGACATTTACATGTGACCCCAAACTTTGGAACGGTAGTGTATATATATATATATATATATATATATATATATATATATATATATATATATATATATATACAGTATATATAAATATATATATATATATATATATATATATATATATATATATATATATATATATATATATATATATATATATATATATATATATATATACTGTATATATATATATATATATATATATATATATATATATATATATATATATATATATATATATATATATATATATATATATATATATATATATATATATATATATATATATATATATATATATATATATACCCAGAGACCCTGGACAGTCATAGACTTAAGACTGGTACTGATCCAAATATATTTTCCTTAGGTTGATCTTATATTTTGTGTTGACGTTTCAAGGTTTCAATCTTTCGTCCTTCTGAAGCAACATTAGCTTCACTGGGAGACGACATCGATCCTGGTCTTCCAGCCAAAGCACTAAAAAACCCTTCCGTCTCAATAATGACACCACTACACTGCTTCATTATGTGGGAGTGGATCATTCAGAGGAGCGGCATTATGCAACACCAACCTGTCCTGCCACCAGTTTGGGTGTTTGGAGTCGCCACAAGTCCAGACCATCTGAATTCAAACCTTCAGGCGTGGCGGAGATATTTATCAAACAATTCAGTATTTTCTTTCCAAACGAGCCGTTTCAGATTTGGCCACCTGCCTCGACTCACATATGAAGTTGAAGTGCCATCCCATTCCTAACCCATAGGGTTCAATATGACCTTTTGCAGCTATTACAGCTTCAACTCTTCTGGGAAGGCTGTCCACAAGGTTGCAGAGTGTGTTTATAGCATTTTTCCACCATTCTTCCAGAAGTGCATTGGTGAGGTCACACACTGATGTTGGTGGAGAAGGCCTGGCTCTCAGTCTCCGTTCTAATTCATCCCAAAGGTGTTCAGGTCAGGACTCTGTGCAGGCCAGTCAAGTTCATCCACACCAGACTCTGTCATCCATGTCTTTATGGACCTTGCTTTGTGCATGTTGGAAGAGGAAGGGGCCCGCTCCAGGAGTTGAGCTTGGCCCCTTAGTTCCAGTGAAAGGAACTTTGAATGCTCCAGGATACCAAAACATTCTGGACAACTCCATGCTCCCAACCTTGTGGGAACAGTTTGGAGCAGGCCACTAACACTAACTAATACACTAACGTTCTGCCTCATCTGAAGGATGTGAGGAAGTCGCTCTAAGTGTGTGCAAAGAAGAGTCCAGTTTCACCCACAAATTTTCACAAAAAGATGGATTTTACAAAAAAATACTTTCAATGGCAATGGAGGAGACAATGAAACGGTAAGTCATAACAGTAGGTTAGAAATGTATGAATGACACCTCAGCAATGTTAGCTCGAGTTGTTGTGTAGCAAGCTTAGCCTTCTACTGCAAGACAATAGCATCACCGTCCTGAGGGAAAGTAAAGAATGGTTTACCTAAAAACTCCTTTGAACTGGATCAGTGTCTACTGCGTCTGGCATTGGACCGGTTAGTAATACAACCCGTTATTACGTTTGCGATGTAGCTCGTAGCGTAGCTTACCGTATAGCCGGCTTGAGCTTATTGTTTACAGGTGGTCAAAGCAGCAGTGCAGTAAAAGCATCAATATGATATAGAATGGAAGAGCATGTTATTGTCAATATATACACATGGACATGTCCAGGATTTAGTATTGGAGAGATAAAGACTCGGTAGAGGTTGAACCTTTACCAGCGTTTGGTACCAGATTTGCAGCCTGGCTTCTTTCCTTTCTCTCCTCCTTGAGCCGACAACAAACCACGGTGAGTTGCCGGTCTCGCTATATCATCTGAGATGTTGTGTTGTGGTGAAAGTCACTCAGAACACCAATGTCAGTACTCGATACAGTCCGAGCAAAGCAAAACAACCGAGCTCAAACAACCACAGAACAAGGCTGCCGGGGCAGAGACCGAGGTCCAGTCAGCGTGAGGTGGGGTTCATTGGCATCTCACAACGAACGGTACTTGGAGGCAGCCAAAAAGTGGCTTGAAGATAGGATTTTACTGCAAAATCTATGGAAAATGTTGACCAAAGAACCGTCATTACATGTTATGTAGAACACAATGAAGTGTTTTAAAAATAGTAACAAACCCTAATTTGTTGAATGGAACGGGTTGTTTAGTTTAGTTTATTAGTTTAGTTTATTAAGGATCCCCATTAGTCTACACCGCAGTGGAGACTATTCTTCCTGGGGTCCAGGCAAGAACATCACACAATCACAAAACAAAAGATTAAAATGCAGTACAACATGATCAAATAATAAAATGTTGTAATACAAAAATAGCAACAACAAAGAACCAAAAATAATAATAATAACTTCGAGTTTACATAATATTGTTCATAACAAAGATAAAAAGAGCAATATAAAAATAGATATATATATATATTTTTGCAAAAAAAAAATAAAACAAAGAACCAATGGCACTTGCAAGTGTTTGCCAAACCGGACTTCAACAGACGGTTAGTAGTAACAGTAGGTTAGAAATGTGTGAATGACACCTCAAATTGTTGTGTAGCTATCTTAGCCTTCTACTGCAAGACAATAGCATCACTGTCATGCGACAAAGTAAATAATTATTTTCCTAAAAACTACTTTTAATTGGATCAGTGTCTACTGTGTTTGGCAATGGATCAGTTAGGCAGCCAAAAGTGGCTTGAAGATATCTTTTTACAGCAAAATCTATGGAAAATGTTGACCAAAGAACCGTCATCACATGTTATGTAGACCACAATGAAGTGTTTAAAAAAAAAGAAATAAATCCTAATTTGTTGAATGGAACAGGTTGTCTCTCATAAGAGTTTGCCAAAGCGGACTTCATCAGACGGGGGACATGATCACTGAGGATTGGAGGTAGTGAGTTCACAGTACTTTGAAGAACCGTGAGCTGCGTTAATAAAAAGGTTCCTCCCTGCGAGTGAGTACGGTAACACACCAGCCCTTCTTACTCACACTCCCCTGCTTTGAGGCGGAATGACTGCTGAGATAAGACGTCTGCTTTTCAAGAAGCTCCATCGCGGAGGTTCACTTACTGAGGCGGGGTGGGTTGCTAAGCAACGGGCAGCAGTGTAGCTCCGGCTGTCACTTCGGGGCGAGAGACTGAGAGTGTGGCAGGGAAAATTGGTGAGGAGCGAAAGATTGTGTCGACTCTGCACCTGCGTGGACGTCCAGTCATTTGTAACTGGACTCAGAATTAAAAAACTAGGATTTGATCATCTGAACTTGAATGAGACACTGCTCAGGTGAGGTCAGACATGTCAATCATTCGCGTAAAAATGACTTGGTTGACACACAGGCCATCTCCCCCCCACCAGCAATCCATCAATCTGTCTCATTCATGTGTTCACTGAGCACCTTCTGGGTCATGACCGTCCATCAGGGGCCATAGCAAAGATGGCCTCCACGTTGGCATGATGTCAATACTGCAGCACTCGTAGTTACCATCCATCACTAGCCACCCAGCAATTGTCCGAAGGTGACATCGTCCTATTTAACCAGCACTGGCGCCACTTGCAGTCTATGTCTCGCACACCGACTTCTGACCCAGCGACTCAGATCCAGATAAGCGGATGAAAATGAATGGATGGATGGATGGATGGATGGATGGATGGATGGATGGATGGATGGATGGATGGATGGATGGATGGATGGATGGATGGATGGCACATGTGCCTCCAGTTGTGTCCACATTCAGTAGACCAAATTGTCCAAAGTGTGCAATCCCTTCCCTACTGTAGATACATAGCTCAGGATATGTTCTGATTGGTTCTGTCTTGTGGGTCAAGGTCCTCTTTGATTGTTTGAAAACACAAACAATCATTCACACCTACGGACCTATCAGCCTAACATACATGTTGGTTTTTAGGAGGAAGCCACAGGGAATGAAAAGGTCCTTAGACCAGTAGGGCGACTTAGGTACTACGTTCAGGGGCACTTTTCCACCAGAACAGACCCTAAAGGAAGTGGAGCCTATCCACTTTTACACAAGGAAGTCAACGATCTCAGAGTCACCCAAACAGGACTTATTCTGAGAGTTCCACCAAAGGGTCTAATGGTCTCAGGGCTCCACCAACTAGGACTAAATCCCATGGTTCCCCCACAAAGGACTCGTTCTTTAATGTCGCAGTGGCACCAAAAGGCAAATGGGACCCTCCTGGACCCCTCCAGGGTTTACATTTACATTTAATCTTTGATTAATTAAAAACACAAACAATCATTCACACCTACGGACCTATCAGCCTAACATACATGTTGGTTTTTAAAAGGAAGCCGCAGGGAATGAAAACATCCTTAGACCAGTAGGGCGACTTAGGTACTACGTGCAGAGGCACTTTTTCCACCGGAACAGACCCTAAAGGAAGTGGAGCCTACGCAAGGAAGTCAATGGTCTCAGAGTCACCCAAAGAGGACTTATTGTGAGAGTTCCACCAAAAGGTCTAATGGTCTCAGGGCTCCACCAACTAGGACTAAACTCCATGGTTCTCCCACAAAGGACTCGTTCTTTAATGTTCCAGTGGCACCAAAAGGTCTGAAATACAAACCCCGTTTCCATATGAGTTTGGAAATGGTGTTAGATGTAAATATAAACGGAATACAATGATTTGCAAATCCTTTTCAAGCCATATTCAGTTGAATATGCTACAAAGACAACATATTTCATGTTCAAACTCATAAACTTTATTTATTTTTTGCAAATAATCATTAACTTTATAATTTGATGGCAGCAACACGTGACAAATAAGTTGTGAAAGGTGGCAATAAATACTGATAAAGTTGAGGAATGCTCATCAAACACTTATTTGGAACATCCCACAGGTGGACAGGCTAATTGGGAACAGGTGGGTGCCAAGATTGGCTATAAAAGTAGATTCCATGAAATGCTCAGTCATTCACAAACAAGGATGGGGCGAGGGTCACCACTTTGTCAACAAATGCCTGAGCAAATTGTTGAACAGTTTAAGAACAACCTTTCTCAAGCAGCTATTGCAAGGAATTGAGGGATTTCACCATCTACGCTCCGTAATATCATCAAAGGGTTCAGAGAATGTGGAGAAATCACTGCAGGTAAGCAGCTAAGCCCGTGACCTTCCATCCCTCAGGCTGTACTGCATCAACAAGTGTGTGTAAAGGATATCACCACATGGGCTCAGGAACACTTCAGAAAGCCACTGTCAGTAACTACAGTTGGTCGCTACATCTGTAAGTGCAAGTTAAAACTCTCCTATGCAAGGCGAAAACCGTTTATCAACAACACCCAGAAACACTTCGCTGGGCCTGAGCTCATCTAAGATGGACTGATACAAAGTGGAAAAGTGTTCTGTGGTCTGACGAGTCCACATTTCAAATTGTTTTTGGAAACTGTGGACGTGGTGTCCTCCGGACCAAAGAGGAAAAGAACCATCCGGATTGTTCTAGGGTGAAAGTGTAAAAGGCAGCATGTGTGATGGTATGGGGGTGTATTAGTGGCCAAGACATGGGTAACTTACACATCTGTGAAGGCACCATTAATGCTGAAAGGTACATACAGCTTTTGGAGCAACATATGTTGCCATCCAAGCAACGTTACCATGGACGCCCCTGCTTATTTCAGCAAGACAATGCCAAGCCACGTGTTACATCAAGGTGGCTTCATAGTAAAAGAGTGCGGGTACTAGACTGGCCTGCCTGTAGTCCAGACATTGAAAATGTGTGGCACCTGCAATGTGAGAAGGGAGACCCCCGGACTGTTGAACAACTTAAGCTGTACATCAAGCAAGAATGGGAAAGAATTCCACTTCAAAAATGTGTCTCCTCACTTCCCAAACCTTTAATGAGTGTTGTTCAAAGGAAAGGCCATGTAACACAGTGGTGAACATGCCCTTTCACAACTACTTTGGCACGTGTTGCAGCCATGAAATTCTAAGTTAATTATTATTTGCAAAAAATAAATAAAGTTTATGAGTTCCATCCATCTTCATCCATCTTCTTCCGCTTATCCAAGGTCGGGTCGCGGGGGCAGCAGCCTAAGCAGGGAAGCCCAGACTTCCCTCTCCCCAGCCACTTCGTCCAGCTCCTCCCGGGGGATCCCGAGGCGTTCCCAGGCCAGCCGGGAGAGATAGTCTTCCCAACGTGTCCTGGGTCTTCCCTGTGGCCTCCTACCGGTCGGACTTGCCCGAAACACCTTGAACATGAAATATGTTGTCTTTGTAGCATATTCAACTGAATATGGCTTGAAAAGGATTTGCAAATCATTGTATTCTGTTTATATTTACATCTAACACCATTTCCCAACTCATATGGAAACGGGGTTTGTATACCCAAATAGTAGTCCTGGGGCCATTGAGTCTGTTTTCACTCAGAGATGGTCCACATGAACTCAGAGGTGTCCTGAAATTCAAACATCACATGATAAATTCCACATTCAAGGCTCAAATGTTATCTATAGTGGCGGTGAAAATGTGGGAGGGACTATGTGAGGGGAGACATTCAACTGTTTTCTAGGCTTAGAGTGTTCAACCTTGCGGTAAAAAAATGTGTTGTTGGTAAACTATCAAAAAGATGACTAGTTGATTGGACTATCTTAACTGTGGGACACAGATGCAAAAGAAGTCACTGTGGAATAATGGACATAACACACCACACATGGCTTCAGTAGACGAAAGATACCCAGGCAAGATGGAGCTAATCTCATGGTCGCTAAATGCTATTGACAAGGTGTTTTCCAGCAGGTGTGTGGGCCTGGGTGAGCCCCTCCCACCTCCAAAGACATGCACCTGGGGATAGGCCCCTCCCACCTCCAAAGACATGCACCTGGGGATAGGCCCCTCCCACCTCCAAAGACATGCACCTGGGGATAGGCCCCTACCACTTCCAAAGACATGCACCTGGGGATAGGCCCCTCCCACCTCCAAAGACATGCACCTGGGGATAGGCCCCTCCCACTTCCAAAGACATGCACCTGGGGATAGGCCCCTCCCACCTCCAAAGACATGCACCTGGGGATAGGTCCCTCCCACCTCCAAAGACATGCACCTGGGGATGGCCCCTCCCACCTCCAAAGACATGCACCCGGGGATAGGCCCCTCCCACTTCCAAAGACATGCACCTGGGGATAGGCCCCTCCCACCTCCAAAGACATGCACCTGGGGATAGGCCCCTCCCACCTCCAAAGACATGCACCTGGGGATAGGCCCCTCCCACTTCCAAAGACATGCACCTGGGGATAGGCCCCTCCCACTTCCAAAGACATGGACCTGGGGATAGGCCCCTCCCACTTCCAAAGACATGGACCTGGGGATAGGCCCCTCCCACCTCCAAAGACATGCACCTGGGGATAGGCCCCTCCCACCTCCAAAGACATGCACCTGGGGATAGGCCCCTCCCACTTACAAAGACATGCACCTGGGGATAGGCCCCTTCCACCTCCAAAGACATGCACCTGGGGATAGGCCCCTCCCACTTCCAAAGACATGCACCTGGGGATAGGCCCCTCCCACCTCCAAAGACATGCACCTGGAAATAGGCCCCTCCCACCTCCAAAGACATGCACCTGGAAATAGGCCCCTCCCACCTCCAAAGACATGCACCTGGGGATAGGCCCCTCCCACCTCCAAAGACATGCACCTGGTTGATTGGCAACACTAAAAATGGTCCCTCGTGTGTGAATGTGAGTGTGAATGTTGTCTGTCTATCTGTGTTGGCCCTGTGATGAGGAGGTGACTTGTCCAGGGTGTACCCCGCCTTCTGCCCAAATGCAGCTGAGATAGTCTCCAGCACCCCCGTGACCCCGAACGGGACAAGCGGTAAAAAATGGATGTCCGTTACTTACTACTAAAAGACAAGTTGTCTAGTATGTTCACTATTTTATCTAAGGACTAAATGACAATAATAAACATATGTTTCATGTACACTAACATTTTGTTGTTCAAATAAAGACAATGATGACATTTTTTGTGGTTCCCTTTATTTAGAAAAGTATCGAAACACATTTTGGTGCCGGTACCAAACTATTGTTAATGGGACAAGCCTAGTTCCAGTGTATTCAGCTAAAAATAGCTGAAACTGTATTGATATGAAACAGCACATTCTCATAAGTCCGCTTCAAAAACAACAACAAAACGGTCTTCTTGAAGGTAAACAAACATTTGTCGCGTCTGCTTCACGTCACAAAACGGAGCAAAACTCCAGCCACGTTTGAATTCCCAGGTGGCGTATTTTCAACACTTGGCTATTGGCGTCGTGTCACCTGACATCACATGGACAGAGATAAGACCTTCTGGAGGAAAGTTCTGTGGTCAGATGGAACGACAATGGAGCTGTTTGGCCACAATACCCAGCAATATGTTGTTGTTTTTTTATTTTTTTATTTTTTTATTTTTTATTTTAAACAACATTAAAAAAGACACAAGATCAATCAATCAATGTTTATTTATATAGCCCTAAATCACAAGTGTCTCAAAGGGCTGTACAAGCCACAACGACATCCTCGGTACAGAGCCCACATACGGGCAAGGAAAAACTCACCCCAGTGGGACGTCGGTGAATGACTATGAGAAACCTTGGAGAGGACCGCATATGTGGGTAACCCCCCCCCCCTCTAGGGGAGACCGAAAGCAACGGATGTGGAGTGGGTCTGACATAATATTGTGAAAGTCCAGTCCACAGTGGATCCAACACATCAGCGGGAGTCCAGTCCACAGCGGGGCCAACAGGAAACCATCCCGAGCGGAGACGGGTCAGCAGCGCAGAGATGTCCCCAACCGATGCACAGGCTAGTGGTCCACCCGGGGTCCCGGCTCTGGACAGCCAGCACTTCATCCATGGCCACCGGACCTATGCAACTCCCCCTCGCAAGGGACAGGGGAGAAGAGGAGAGAAGAAAAGAAACGGCAGATCAACTGGTCTAAAAAAGGGGGGGTCTATTTAAAGGCTAGATTATACAAATGAGTTTTAAGATGAGACTTAAATGCTTCTACTGAGGTAGCATCTCTAACTGTTACCGGGAGGGCATTCCAGAGTACTGGAGCCCCAATAGAAAACGCTCTATAGCCCGCAGACTTTTTTTTGGCTCTGGGAATCACTAATAAGCCGGAGTTCTTTGAACGCAGATTTCTTGCCGGGACATATGGTACAATACAATCGTCAAGATAGGCTGGAGCTAAACCGTGTAATATTTTATACGTAAGTAGTAAAACCTTAAAGTCGCATCTTAAGTGCACAGGAAGCCCGTGCAGGTGAGCCAGTATAGGTATATATATAGGTATATATGTATATAAAGGTATATACAGTATAGGCGTAATATGATCAAACTTTCTTGTTTTTGTCAAAAGTCTAGCAGCCGCATTTTGTACCAACTGCAATCTTTTAATGCTAGACATAGGGAGACCCGAAAATAATACGTTACAGTAATGGAGACGAGATCTGGATACACTTACCATTAGTGCATCAACCCAAGAAAACCCTCCCTCCCCCATTCACACTCATCCACACTCATTTACACAAAAGGGTCTGTCTCTTTCTGTTCAAAAAAACAACAACTTCTGGTTCCTACAGTATAGAACAATACAGTCTGCAAGGGATACAGTCTTTAGAGCACACATGATTGTGTGTGGTGCTGGTCCACTAACATTTTCACTAATTACTAGTTTTTATGTAATTGTTTTTAAATTGCTTTATTTTCAAACAAAACAAACAAAGGACCTTAACTTCCCCAGACCGGGTTGTCAATGAAATCAGATTGTTCAAAAGGGTTCTTAAAACCAGGTCCAGTTCAGATTACGTCCAGATCGGGCTCAGCAACACACACCTTCACCCGTGTACACCAAAAACCAGGGAACACAACAGGTTGCATACAATCCACAAAAAAAAACACATTTTCAAATGAAGCACCCATGTACAGTCCACATCACATCCAAGTCGACATACCTTCATTTATGTATACTTCAAATAGGGAATACAACAACAGATTGCATATCATATATAAACAAAATTACATTTTCAAAATAAGCCTTTGACGACTTCCCATCTTTTTTTATGTTTTTTGGCATCATTATCGTTTTCAATCATAGAATTTTCTAAAGTTAAAAAATACTGAATAAATGTTTTAAAGAAAGTAATACTAAGTGAATATCTGTTTTTGGCCTTAAAAATAAACATTTTACCGAGTACTATAATTGAATGGACTAAATCATGATTGTCAATGAACTCTCCTAAAATAACAGAAACCACATTAAGCTTCATAAACAAACCAATCCTTAAACACATTTTTTCAACTTCCACCCAAAACAAAGACACAATATGACAATACCAAAACAAATGCAGGGTGGATTCAGGCTCCTGACAACAAAATGGGCAATCATCTGACTCTGTCATATTCCATAATTTTTAGGAAGTTATAAATAATTTTAATTTGAAAATAACGATTTTGCACATCGATAGTGGTTTTATAGATTAGTTTGAATATGGCATCCCATGGCAACGGGCAGTCAAAAAAGTCCTCCCATTTTCCATTTGTGTTGTATGAGGCAGCCTTCAAAGATTTCTTTATTAAATAAAAATTATATATTTTTCTATTTATTTTAGTTCCTTTTTGCCAACTAGAATTTCTTATTAAGCAATATGTTTGGAGGAGAAAAGGTGAGGCCTTTAATCCCAGGAACGCCATGCCTACCGTCAAGCATGGTGGTGGAAGTATTATGCTCTGGGCCTGTTTTGCTGCCAATGGAACTGCTGCTTTAAATGGGACAATGAAAAAGGAGGATTAGCTCCAAATTGTTCAGGACAAGCTAAAATCATCAGCCCGGAGGTCGGGTCTTCTTGGGTCACCTTCTCCGGCCACGACATTCACCTCTCACCCGCAGTCGCTAATCTGGATGTTAGAATGGACCCTCACTTGACCTTTGAGGCTCACATAAAACAACTGTGCAAGACCTCCTTCTACCACCTCAGGAACATTGCTAAACTCCGCCCCTCGCTCGCTCTCTCTGATGCCGAGAGGCTCGTCCACACCGTCGTCTCCTCCAGGCTAGACTACTGCAACGCACTTTTTGTGGGGATCCCCAGCAAGAAGATCCAGAAGCTGCAGAACTTACAGAATAGAGCTGCTAGGATCCTGATGAGAGTGCGGAAATACCACCACATCACACCACTTCTCAAATCCCTTAATAATAATAGATTTTATTTGTAAAAAGCACTTTATATTGAGTAAATAATCTCAAAGTGCTACAGTGTATTAAAAAATAAATAATAATAAAAAATAAAGAAAAATAAAGAAATAAAATAATAATAAAGAAATAAATAAAAATAAAAACTATAACAGCCAAATAGCTATAACTAGTATGCATATATCTAAAAAAAAAAGAAGGCTTTTTTAAAAAGAAGGATTTTTAAGCCTTTTTTAAAAGCATCCACAGTCTGTGGTGCCCTCAGGTGGTCAGGGAGAGCACTGAGCCAGGAAGCCCTTCACTGGCTTCCTGTTCCACTCGGGATTGAATACAAAGTCTCCCTGCTAACCCACCAGTGCCTCCATGGAAATGCCCCCCTCTACCTCAAAGAACTACTCACCCCCCAATCCTCCACCCGACACCTCCGCTCCGGACAGGCTAACCTCCTCCAACCTCCGAGGACAAAGCTACAAGCAATGGGAGACCGGGCTTTCTGCTCCGCCGCTCCCAGTCTGTGGAACGCTCTCCCTGACCACTTGAGGGTACCACAGACTGTGGATGCTTTTAAAAAAGGATCAAAACCCCCTTTTTTTTTTTAGATATATGTGTGCTAGTTCTAGCTATTAGGCTGTTCTAGTTTTTTTCCTTTTTTCTTTCATGCACTGTAGCACTTTGAGGATGTTTGCTCAATGTAAAGTGCTTTTACAAATAAAATCTATTATTATTATTATTACTGTCTTGGGCGCAGTTGGGTGTTCCAACAGGACAATGACCCCAAACACACCTCAAAAGTGGTAAAGGAATGGCTAAATCAGGCTAGAATGAAGGTTTTAGAATGGCCTTCCCAAAGTCCTGACATGTGGACAATGCTGAAGAAACAAGTCCATGTCAGAAAAGCAACACATTTAGCTGAACTGCAGCAATTTAGTGGTCAAGCAGAAGCTTGTGGATGGCTACCAAAAGTGCCTTATTGCAGGTCAACTTGCCAAGGAAGCAAATATTAACATTGCTGTATGTATACAAACCCCGTTTCCATATGAGTTGGGAAATGGTGTTAGATGTAAATATAAACGGAATACAATGATTTGCAAATCCTTTTCAAGCCATATTCAGTTGAATATGCTACAAAGACAACATATTTCATGTTCAAACTCATAAACTTTATTTTTTTTTTGCAAATAATAATTAACTTAGAATTTCATGGCTGCATAATAAATTCATCAAAGAAGCAAACTTCATGAATGTTTTTAGTGAGCAACAAGTATGTGCTCCAATCACTACATCACAAAACAATAAGAGTTGTAGAAGTGATTGTAAAGTCAAGACAGCCATGACATCATGTTTCAAAATAAAAGTCATACAGAAGTCGTTAGTTTTCAGTTCAGCTTTCTGCTGCAGAACTTTATTGTTACACTCTTACTTTCAAGCACATCACTTCAGGTCACCAGAAGTCCACCGCAGCAAATTGTCAGCTGCCTCGGCCCCTGCTGGTCTCAGCTGGTCCCTGCTGGTCTCAGCTGGTCTCAGCTGGTCCCTGCTGGTCTCAGCTGGTCTCTTCCATCCATCTCAGAGTCGCACTTGCCGGGTCACAATAAAACTAAAACTTGCTTAGCTTCTCCTGATCGAAACGGGCAAAAAGTGAGCAGCAAACGTTGCCCACAGTGACTCTGGGAATGATTGTGTTTCTGCTGGCGTCAGCAAACCATGTGAGGAGACTTTCAAAATACATTTGACCTACGCTTTGAACCCTGCGGATAATTTATGGATTTTTTTTTTTTCATTACTCTGACGGCCACATTGCAAACGGTTTAGGAATCAAAACATGAACAGGCAAATAAACTGAAAAGGTGTGCCTTCCATTCAGCACTTTCAACCGGAAGTAGAAGTGCCTTCTTGTCTTCTAGCCATCCATAGCGGTTCTACTTATATGGATTATCTATTCAACACTTTTAATTTGACAATATAACTAAAACAATTGTTAC
>NC_084749.1:49613497-49623497 GCF_033978785.1 Entelurus aequoreus
TTATGCCCCCTGGTAGGGTCTCCCAAGACAAACTGGTCCTAGGTGAGGGATCAGACAAAGAGCAGCTCGAAGACCTCAATGAAAAATAAAACCTATGGACCCAGATTTCCCTCGCCCGGACGCGGGTCACCGGGGCCCCCCTCTGGAGCCAGGCCCGGTGACAGGCCGGAGGTGGGGCACGATGGCGAGCGCCTGGTAGCCGGGCCTGTCCCCATGGGGCCCGGCCGGGCACAGCCCGAAGAGGCAACGTGGGTTCTCCCTCCAATGGGCTCACCACCCATAGCAGGGGTCATAGAGGTCGGGTGCGATGTGAGCTGGGCGGCAGCCGAAGGCAGGGCACTTGGCGGTCCGATCCTCGGCTACAGAAGCTAGCTCTTGGGACGTGGAACGTCACCTCGCTGGGGGGGAAGGAGCCTGAGCTAGTGCGCGAGGTGGAGAAGTTCCGACTAGACATAGTCGGACTCACTTCGACGCACAGCAAGGGCTCTGGAACCAGTTCTCTCGAGAGGGGCTAGACTCTCTTCTACTCTGGCGTTGCCGGCAGTGAGAGGCGACGGGCTGGGGTGGCAATTCTTGTTGCCCCCCGGCTCAGAGCCTGCATGTTGGAGTTCAACCCGGTGGACGAGAGGGTAGCTTCCCTCCGCCTTCGGGTGGGGGAACGGGTCCTGACTGTGGTTTGCGCTTACGCGCCAAACCGCAGCTCAGAGTACCCACCCTTTTTGGATTCACTCGAGGGAGTACTTGAGAGTGCTCCCCCGGGTGATTCCCTCGTTCTACTGGGGGACTTCAATGCTCATGTTGGCGGCGACAGTGAAACCTGGAGAGGCGTGATTGGGAAGAATGGCTGCCCGGATCTGAACCCCAGCGGTGTTTTGTTATTGGACTTTTGTGCCCGTCACACATTGTCCATAACAAACACCATGTTCAAACATAAGGGTGTCCATATGTGCACTTGGCACCAGGACACCCTAGGCCGCAGTTCCATGATCGACTTTGTAGTTGTGTCGTCGGATTTGCGGCCTCATGTTTTGGACACTCGGGTGAAGAGAGGGGCGGAGCTTTCTACCGATCACCACCTGGTGGTGAGTTGGCTGCGATGGTGGGGGAGGATGCCGGACAGACCTGGCAGGCCCAAACGCATTGTGAGGGTTTGCTGGGAACGTCTGGCAGAGTCTCCTGTCAGAGAGAGTTTCAATTCCCACCTCCGGAAGAACTTTGAACATGTCACGAGGGAGGTGCTGGACATTGAGTAAGTCGGACACGTTTCCAGTGAGGGTTGGACTCCGCCAAGGCTGCCCTTTGTCACCCATTCTGTTCTGAACTTTTATGGACAGAATTTCTAGGCGCAGTCGAGGCGTTGAGGGGATCTGGTTTGGTGGCTGCAGGATTAGGTCTCTGCTTTTTGCAGATGATGTGGTCCTGATGGCTTCATCTGGCCAGGATCTTCAGCTCTCGCTGGATCGGTTCGCAGCTGAGTGTGAAGCGACCGGGATGAGAATCAGCACCTCCAAGTCCGAATCCATGGTTCTCGCCCGGAAAAGGGTGGAGTACCATCTCCGGGTTGGGGAGGAGACCCTGCCCCAAGTGGAGGAGTTCAAGTACCTTGGAGTCTTGTTCACGAGTGAGGGAAGAGTGGATGGTGAGATCGACAGGCGGATCGGTGCGGCGTCTTCAGTAATGCGGACGCTGTATCGATCCGTTGTGGTGAAGAAGGAGCTGAGCCGGAAGGCAAAGCTCTCAATTTACCGGTCGATCTACGTTCCCATCCTCACCTATGGTCATGAGCTTTGGGTTATCACCGAAAGGACAAGATCACGGGTACAAGCGGCCCAAATGAGTTTCCTCCGCCGGGTGGCGGGTCTCTCCCTTAGAGATAGGGTGAGAAGCTCTGCCATCCGGGGGGAGCTCAAAGTAAAGCCGCTGCTCCTCCACGTGGAGAGGAGCCAGATGAGGTGGTTCGGGCATCTGGTCAGGATGCCACCCGAACGCCTCCCTAGGGAGGTGTTTAGGGCATGTCCGAACGGTAGGAAGCCACGGGGAAGACCCAGGACACGTTGGGAAGACTATGTCTCCCGGCTGGCCTGGGAACGCCTCAGGATCCCCCGGGAGGAGCTGGACGAAGTGGCTGGGGAGAGGGAAGTCTGGGCTTCCCTGCTTAAGCTGCTGCCCCCGCGACCCGACCTCGGATAAGCGGAAGAAGATGGATGGATGGATGGATGTATATAACTAATACATTATTAATATACTACATGAATATATATAATTAATACATTATTAATATACTACATAAATATATATAAATAATATATTATTAATATACTACATGAATATATATAAATAATACATCATTAATATACTACATGAATATATATAATTAATACATTATTAATATACTACATGAATATATATAAGTGGCTGGGGAGAGGGAAGTCTGGGCTTCCCTGCTTAGGCTGCTGCCCCCGCGACCCGACCTCGGATAAGCGGAAGAAGATGGATGGATGGATGGAATATATATAAATAATACATTATTAATATACAACATAAATGTATATAACTAATACATTATTAATATACTACATGAATATATATAAATAATACAATATTAATATACTACATGTATATAAATAATACATTAATATACTACATGAATATGAATATACATACAACAATGCAATAGATGTCATATATCACATACAACAATGTAATAGATGTCATATATCACATACAACAATGTAATAGATGTCATATATCACATACAACAACGTAATAGATGTCATATATCACATACAACAACGTAATAGATGTCATATATCACATACAACAACGTAATAGATGTCATATATCACATACAACAATGTAATAGATGTCATATATCACATACAACAATGTAATAGATGTCATATATCACATACAACAATGTAATAGGTGTCATATATCACATACAACAATGTAATAGATGTCATATATCACATACAACAATGTAATAGATGTCATATATCACATACAACAACGTAATAGATGTCATATATCACATACAACAACGTAATAGATGTCATATATCACATACAACAACGTAATAGATGTCATATATCACATACAACAATGTAATAGATGTCATATATCACATACAACAATGTAATAGCTGTCATATATCACATACAACAATGTAATAGATGTCATATATCACATACAACAATGTAATAGATGTCATATATCACATACAACAACGTAATAGATGTCAAAAATCACATACAACGATGTAATAGATGTCATATATCACATACAACAACGTAATAGATGTCATATATCACATACAACAATGTAATAGATGTCATATATCACATACAACAATGTAATAGATGTCATATATCACATACAACAACGTAATAGATGTCATATATCACATACAACAACGTAATAGATGTCATATATCACATACATTGCTTTTTCTACTTTTTATTGCCTCACTTTTGAACGCATGTGTGTGTTTGTCTTGAGGGAAGAAAGGAAACACGTTTCAACATCTTTTCTTTTCTTTTCTCATGACGAGCATCAGCAGGATTTTCTCCAGAGATGTTGAAAACATCATGAATCAATAAATCAGGAGGATTATTGATACATCTTTAATAACATTTGTTGTGTCTTCTGGAACATTCTTGTCATCTTTCTCTGCAAGGAAAGTCCAAATAAAAACATTTAATGGAAATGTAAATATTTGTTCATGAAGCAACAACACAAAATAGAATAGTTTTCATTTTGGTTTTAGTTCACTGCATTGTTGATTCTATTGTGTTTTTTATATATTTATTTAAAAATCACATCATAGATCTCTGCATTGAACTATTGACAACAATTATTTTTTACTTGAAGAAAATGTTTTTTTATCCTACAAATATTTTTTTTTAATTGAATAAAATATAATTTTACTTGCAAATATTTTTTTGACTTTCAGAAAATGTGTTTTTTCACTTAAAAATCGATTTTTGAATTGAATAAAACAGTTACATTTTTTATTAGCAAATATTTGTTTTTTTTAACTTGCAAATCGTTTTTTTGAATTGAATAAAATAGTTTTGTTTTTTACTTACTTACAAATTATTTTTTGTTTAAATTGTATCAAATATTGCTTTATTTGCAAATATTTTTTAAGTACATTTGACATATTTTTTTTACCTGAATAATTTTTTTTTTTTTTAATTGAATGAATGAGATTTTTTTACTTGCAAATATTGTTTTTACTTGCAGAAAGTGTTTTTTTCCTTACAAATCGATGTTTACTTTTTTTTACTTGTTAATTGTTTTTACTTGTGAATCTTATTTTTAATTGAAGGAAATTGTTTTTTTCATTTGTTAAAGTTATTTTTTTTAAATAAAGACAATTGCTTTTTTTTTTTTTTACCTGTGAATCACTTTTATACTGAAGGAAATTGTTTACTTCCCTGTGAATTGTTTTTTTAACTGATGAATGAAGTTTTTTATTTGCAAATGTTTTTAATTGAATATTGAATTTTTTTTACTTGCAAATAATTTTTTCAAAGAATAAAATAGATTTTTTTTATACTTGCAAATCGTTATGTTCATTAAATAAAATTGTTTTATACTTGCAAATGTTTTTGTTAATTGAAGAAATGTGTTGGGGGGGGGGGGGGGGGGTGAATAAAAACGTTTGTTTTGGCCGTAAATTGACTTTCTAAGTTGAGACCACTTTGTTTGATTACAGAGACTGTAGGCAAATATTTTTGACCAAGGTGTTTATTTACTTGCAAATTGTTTATTTTTAATTGAAGAAAAACATTTTTTTTTACTTCTGAATCTATTCTTGATTAAAGAAAACGTATTTTATGTTTGCAAATCTTTTTTGAATTAAATAAAATTGTTTTTCATTTGCAAATTTTCTTTAATTGAAAAAAATGTTTTTTTTACTTGCACATCATTTTGTCAATTGAAAAAACAATGTTTTTTAATTGAATATATATTTTTTTTACATTGCAAATCATTATTTTAATAGAATAAAATAGATTGTTGTATACTTGCAAATCGTTATGTTCATTGAATAAAATTGTTTTTCACATTCAAATTGTTTTCTTTAATTAAAGAAATTGTTTTCTTTTACTTGCAAATCATTTTTCCAATTGAAAATAGTTATTTTAATAGTTATGTTGATTGGATAAAATCGTTCTTTTACTTGCAAAATGTTTTTCTTTTCTTTTAGAAAATGTTTTTTATTTATTGAAATTTTGTTTTAATTGTTTCTTTGTTTTTACTTGCAACTCATTATTTTAATAGAACACTTTTTTTTTGTTTTACTTACGAATTTATTCTTAATTAAAGAAAACATATTTTATAATTGAGGATCATTTTTTTATTAAATTAAATAGTTTTTCACTTGCAAATTGTTATCTTTAATTAAAGAAAATGGTTTTTTTTTACTTGCAAATTATTTTGTCAATTGAAAAAGTTTTTTTTAATAGTTATGTTCATTGGATAAAATTGTTCTTTACTTGCAAATTGTTTTTCTTTCCTTTTAGAAAAATGTTTTTATTTGTTGAAAAAAAATTTTAATTGAATTTTTTTTTTACTTGCAAATCATTATTTTAGTAGAATACTTTTTTTTTTTTTTACATACAAATTTATTCTTAATTAAAGAAAAAAAATTGTATAATTGCCAAAAAAATGTTTAATTAAATAAAATAGTTTTTCACTTGCAAATTGTTTTCTTTAATTAAAGAAAATGTTTTTTTTTACTTGCAAATCATTTCTCCAATTGAAAAAAAATATTTTTATAGTTATGTTGATTGGGTGAAATCGTTCTTTTACTTGCAAATTGTTTTTCTTTCCTTTTAGAAAATGTTTTTTATTTGTTGAAAAAGTTTTTTTAATTGATTTTTTTTTTTTACTTGCAAGTCATTATTTTAATAGAATACTTTTTTTTTTACTTACGAATTTATTCTGAATTAAAGAAAACATATTTTATAAATGCGAATCATTTTTTTAATTAAACAAAATAGTTTTTCACTTGCAAATGTTTTTCTTTAATTGAAGAAAATGTTTTTTTTACTCGCAAATCATTTTGTCAATTGAAAAACAGTTTTTTTTATAGTTATGCTAATTGGATAAAATAGTTATTTTATTTGCTAATTGTTTTTTTTTTCCTTTTAGAAAATTTTAGTTATTTGCAAATGTTTTTTAATTGAATATATATTTTGTTTTACTTTGCCAATCATTATTTTAATAGAACAAAATAGATTGTTTTTATGTACTTGCGAATCGTTATGTTCATTGAATAAAATTTTTTTATACTTGCATATGTTTTTTTTAATTGAAGAAATGTGTTGGGGATGAATAAAAACGTTTGTTTTGGCCGTAAATTGACTTTCTAAGTTGAGACCACTTTGTTTGATTGCAGAGACTGTAGGCAAATATTTTTGACCAAGGTGTTTATTTACTTGCAAATTGTTTATTTTTAATTGAAGAAAAACTTTTTTTTTACTTTATTCTTAATTAAAGAAAACTTATTTTTTATTTGAAAATCTTTTTTGAATTAAATAAAATTGTTTTTCACTTGCAAATTGTTTTATTTAATTGAAGAAAATGTTTTTTTTACTTGCAAATCATTTTGTCAATTGAAAAAACAATTTTGTATAGTTGTGTTGATTGGATAAAATTGTTATTTTACTTGCAAATAGTTTTTTTTTCCTTTTAGAAAATGTTTTTTATTTGCAAATGTTTTTTAATTGAATTTTTTATTTTTTTTTTTACATTGCAAATCATTATTTTAATAGAATAAAATAGATTTTTTTTATACTTGTGAATCGTTATATTCATTGGATAAAATTGTTTTTCACATGCAAATTGTTTTCTTTAATTAAAGAAAATGTTTTTTTTACTTGCAAATCATTTTTCCAATTGAAAAAAATATTTGTATAATTATGTTGATTGGATAAAATCGTTCTTTTACTTGCAAATTGTTTTTCTTTCCTTTTAGAAAATGTTTTTTATTAGTTGAAAATGTTTGTTAATTGATTTTTTTTTTTTTACTTGCAAATCATTATTTTAATAGAATACTTTTTTTTTTTGACTTACGAATTTATTCTTAAAGAAAACATATTTTATAATTGCGAATAATTTTTTTATTAAATAAAATTGTTTTTCACTTGCAAATTGTTTTCTTTAATTGAAGAAAATGGTTTTATTTTACTTGCAAAATCATTTTGTCAATTGAAAATAATTTTTTTATAATTATGTTAATTGGATAACATTTTTCTTTTACTTGCTAATTGTTTTTCTTTCCTTTTAGAAAATGTTTTTTATTTGTTGAAAAAGGTTTTTTAATTTTTTAATTTTTTTTTACTTGCAAGTCATTATTTTAATAGAATACTTTTTTTTTTTACTTAAGAATTTATTCTGAATTAAAGAAAACATATTTTATAATCGGGAATCATTTTTTTAATTAAATAAAATAGTTTTTCACTTGCAAATTTTTTTCTTTAATTGAAGAAAACGTTTTTTTTACTCGCAAATCATTTTGTCAATTGAAAAACTTTTTTTTTATAGTTATGTTAATTGAATAAAATTGTTCTTTTATTTGCTAATTGTTTTTTTTTCCTTTTAGAAAATGTTTGTTATTTGCAAATGTTTTTTAATTGAATATTTTTTTTTTTTTACTTTGCCAATCATTATTTTAATAGAACAAAATAGATTTTTTTTATATACTTGCGAATCGTTATGTTCATTGAATAAACATTTTTTATACTTGCATATGTTTTTTTTAATTGAAGAAATGTGTTGGGGGTGAATAAAAACGTTTGTTTTGGCCGTAAATTGACTTTCTAAGTTGAGACCACTTTGTTTGATTACAGAGACTGTAGGCAAATATTTTTGACCAAGGTGTTTATTTACTTGCAAATTGTTTATTTTTAATTGAAGAAAAACTTTTTTTTTACTTTATTCTTAATTAAAGAAAACTTATTTTATATTTGAAAATCTTTTTTGAATTAAATAAAATTGTTTTTCACTTGCAAATTGTTTTCTTTAATTGAAGAAAATGTTTTTTTTACTTGCAAATCATTTTGTCAATTGAAAAAACAATTTTGTATAGTTGTGTTGATTGGATAAAATTGTTATTTTATTTGCAAATAGTTGTTTTTTTCCTTTTAGAAAATGTTTTTTATTTGCAAATGTTTTTTAATTGAATATTTTTTATTTTTTTACATTGCAAATCATTATTTTAATAGAATAAAATAGATTTTTTTTATACTTGTGAATCGTTATATTCATTGGATAAAATTGTTTTTCACATGCAAATTGTTTTCTTTAATTAAAGAAAATGTTTTTTTTACTTGCAAATCATTTTTCCAATTGAAAAAAATATTTGTATAATTATGTTGATTGGATAAAATCGTTCTTTTACTTGCAAATTGTTTTTCTTTCCTTTTAGAAAATGTTTTTTTTTTGTTGAAAATGTTTGTTAATTGATTTTTTTTTTTACTTGCAAATCATTATTTTAATAGAATACTTTTTTTTTACTTATGAATTTATTCTTAAAGAAAACATATTTTATAATTGCGAATAATTTTTTTTATTAAATAAAATTGTTTTTCACTTGCAAATTGTTTTCTTTAATTGAAGAAAATGGTTTTATTTTACTTGCAAATCATTTTGTCAATTGAAAATCATTTTTTTATAATTATGTTAATTGGATAACATTTTTCTTTTACCTGCTAATTGTTTTTCTTTCCTTTTAGAAAATGTTTTTTATTTGTTGAAATAGGTTTTTTAATTTTTTTATTTTTTTTTACTTGCAAGTCATTATTTTAATAGAATACTTTTTTTTTTACTTACGAATTTATTCTGAATTAAAGAAAACATATTTTATAATTGCGAATCATTTTTTTAATTAAATAAAATAGTTTTTCACTTGCAAATGTTTTTCTTTAGTTGAAGAAAACTTTTTTTTACTCGCAAATCCTTTTGTCAATTGAAAAACATTTTTTTATAGTTATGTTAATTGGATAAAATTGTTCTTTTATTTGCTAATTGTTTTTTTTTCCTTTTAGAAAATGTTTTTTATTTGTTGAAAATGTTTTTTAATTATTTTTTTTGTTTTTTTACTTGCAAAACATTATTTTAATAGGATTTTTTTTTTACTTACGAATGTATTCTTAATTAAAGAAAACATATTTTATAATTGCGAGAAAAACTAATTTAAATGAAAGAAAATAGTTTTTCACTTGCAAATTGTTTTCTTTAATTGAAGAAAATGTTTTTTTTACTCGCAAATCATTTTGTCAATTGAAAAAAAAAAATGTTTATAGTTAAAATTGTTCTTTTACTTGCTAATTAGTTTTTTTCCCTTTTTAGAAAATGTTTTTTATTTGCAAATGTTTTTTTAATTGAATGATTTTTTTTTTTTACTATGCAAATCATTATTTTTAATAGAATGACAGATTTTTTTTTTATACTTGCGAATCGTTATGTTCATTGAATAAAATTGTTTTATACTTGCAAATGTTTTTTTTAATTGAAGAAATGTGTTGTGGGTGAGTAAAAACGTTTGTTTTGGCCGTAAATTGACTTTCCACTTTGTTTGATTACAGAGACTGTAGGCAAATATTTTTGGCAAAGACGGAATGAATACTGAAAGCGAGGTCCCGCAGTACGTGGTCTTGTCGGCTCACATGCTTTTTACTGGTCTCCAGCGTAGTCCCAGGTGGTGTTGTGCTGGACTGCCAGAAGACTGGTCGCTGGCAGCGTCACGGAGATGGCTTGGCGGTAGACGGTGTACTAGAAGACAAGGGCAGGACTTGTATGAGTACACCTCTCTCTAAGGGATGCCAGGCGGTCCGAGCACACCTCTGGTAACTGCACCCTCACGTCCACGCTGTCTGCCGAGGAGACGACGATGGAAGCGGACACTTCCTGCATGGGTTCTTCTGGTGCTCCTGGTTGAAGCCCAGGAGCAGAGCCATGCCTGGGATGTAGGTCTCCACACTGCCCAGGT